>NC_060271.1:8415169-8453931 GCF_021613505.1 Equus quagga | reverse complement strand
AAAACTGCTCTGGGATCTGACTTACCCAAGAACAGGTGGTGATTTAATGGCAAAGACAACAAGGCAATGCTCCATTGCTTTTCCCTGTATACCATTCTGACCTCACAGATTCAAAGAGCAGCCCCTGCATATCTTGCTGCATGTAAATTTAAACAAAAAGATCATAATACCTATAATTATCAAAGAGTCATAAATATGTAAATATTTGGGGGATCTGAGACAAAAGGATTCCAGAAAATACTGCTCATTTTTACAAGGTTCTTTACAGTGTGTCTGGGTCTTACAGGACTTGAGATTATACCCAACAATGCATACACTCTATCAGATTGCTCTAAAGGTTGATGTTTCACTGTGTCTGTGAGATTAAAAGACAGAAGTCTTTTTCCCAAACATTAATGTTCTCTTTATATTGAAAGAAACCTAAAGATTATAATTAATAGATAAGGGAAGTATTTAAAATAACTCTACAGGGAGCAAAAGTTCCTGTCATTTATGAACCATAATGATCAATAAAGATTATCAAATAATTTTCATTAGCAACTGTGTTTTTTATTTACCTCTTTGCTTCTTGTACTGCAGAGCCTTTGCCCAAATAAAGACACTCTTGTGCTCACCATTCATACAACAAGATTATTTTAAGGTTAATGAAAAGCATATTGGGCTGAAAGTTAAAAGACAGTCACTGGCTGTTCTGGGGTGTGCTACTAACTATTTGTGGGGCCATGGCAGGGCAACCTTCCTGAGTTTTAAGTTTTCACATCTGTAAAATAAAGCAGCTAGACTAAATAGCCTCTAAGGGTCTTCCAGTCCTAAATCCTCCTGTCCATGTTATATCCACTATGTGGAGGGTACTAAGTTTAAGTACTTTGTAGAATACAAAACTGGAGTAATATGTCAGGATGGGAAGGACTTCCTAATCACAAACATAAAGGGGAAAACTGTGAAGGAAAAGTCGAGCAGTGAAAAAATTTTAAAACTTCCTTATCTCCAAAAGCACAATGAATGAAAAGTAAACGAAAATGTAAATGGGGAAAATACTTGCAAAACAAGTGACAGATGAAAGGATAATCTCATTAATATATGAAAAGTTCTTATAAATTAAAAAAAGAAAGCCACAATAGAAAAAATAAACTTACATACAAAACAGACACTAAACATAGCAGAGTATTAACTTATTAGTAGTAAAAGAAAAGTAAATTGAAAACATAGGATAAAATTTATTTCCAAACTGGCAAAGCTTTTTTCCCTTTTTTGTTGTGGCAAAATACCCATACTATAAAATGCACCCTTTTAATCATTTTTAAGTGTACAGTTCCGTGGCATAATGTACATTCACACTGTGTAACCAGCACCAATAACCATGACCAGAACTTTTTATCACCCCACACTGCGACTCTGTACCCACTGAACAGTAACTCCTCATTCCCATCTCCCCGAGTCCCTGGGAATCAGTATTATACTTGCTGGAATATGACTATTTTAGGTACCTCTTATAAGTAGAATAACACACATTGTCCTTTTCTGTCTGGCTTACTTCTTTTAGCATAATGTCTTCAAGGTTCATTCATATTATAGCATATTGCAGAATTTCATTCCTTTTTAAGGCTGAATAATATTGTACAGTATGCATTTATAACACTTTGGCTTATCCATTAATCAGTCAATGGCCACTTGGGTTGCTTCCACTTTTTGTTTTGTTTTTCTGTAAAAGTCCTGTTTTTCATTCTTTTGGGTATCTACTCAAAAGTGGAATTGATGGATTATATGGTAATTCTATGTTTAATCTTTTAAGGAACCACCATACTGTTTTCCCAGCAGCTGCACCATATTATATTCCCACTAGCAATGCACAAGGATTTCAATTTCTCCATATCCTCACCAATATTTGCTACTTTTTGGTTTTTTGATAATGGTCATCCTAATGCGTCTGAAGTGATATCTCATTCCGGTTTTGATTTGCATTTCTCTAATGATCCATGATGTTCAGCATCTTTTCATGTGCTATATTGGCCATTTTGTATATCTTTTTTGAAGAAATATCTATTCAAGTCCTTTGCCCATTTTTTTAAAAAATTATTTTTTATAGACATATAACATTATGTAAGTTTAAGGTGTACCACTGTACCATTAGCTAACACCTCTATCATGTCACATAATTATCATTTCTTTTTTGTGATGGGAATGATTTTAATTGGGGTTTTTTTGTTGTTGAGTTATAGTTCTTCAGATAGTCTGGATATTACTCCCTTATCAGACATATGATTTGCAAATATTTTCTACCACTCCATAGGTTGCTTTTGACTCTGTAGATACTGTCCTTTGATGTACGAAAGTCTAATTTTGACGAAGTCCAATTCACTTACTTTTTCTTTTGTCCCTGTGTTTTTGGTATCATATACAAGAAATCATTGCCAAAACCAATGTTATTAAGATTTTCCCTAATATTGTCTTCTAAATTTTTTTATCATTTTATCCCTTATGTTTAGGTCTTTGAGGTTTGTTTTTTAAATATCACAAACTGTTGGCAAGAGTATAAATTAGCATCCTCTTGACAGCAACTTAAACTAATAAGGCTCCTCTGAAGAATAATTTGGTAGAATACACCTAAACTTCAAAACTGCACATGTCCTCTCAAGTGGAATTGCACCTCTATGCATTTGTATTAAGAAAAATAGGGGCTGGCCAGTGGCGCAGTGGTTAAAGTCGCACGTTCCGCCTCTCAGCGGCCCAGGGTTCGCGGGTTCGGATCCTGGGTGCAGACATGGCACCGCTTGGCACCCCATGCTGTGGTAGGCGTCCCACATATAAAGTAGAGGAAGATGGGCACGGATGTTAGCTCAGGGCCAGGCTTTCTCAGCAAAAAAGAGGAGGACTGGCAGTAGTTAGCTCAGGGCTAATCTTCCAAAAAAAAAAGAAAGAAAAAGAAAAATAATCACTGAGGTTCAACAAAGTTCACTGCTGTATATTATAGTGAAAGATCAGGAAGGCAGAGGAACTTAAAATAACCAGCAAAAAGAGAATGGTTCAATAAATCATGGTACAGGCTTTAAAAACTTCAAGCGTATTTTAAAATATGGAAAATGATCATGATGTAACAGTACAAGTGAAAAAAGCAGATGATAAAACATCGAATATAGTCTATCTCAATTTTGTAAAATACAGATTTAATATGATAGAATGAAACTGGAAATAAATGCAGCAAATGTTTAACTGTAGTTAGAAGCAGAATTACTGGCAATTTTTACTTTTTTTCATACTTTGCATTAATTTTCTACAATGAACACTGGAGCAGGAATGTGGGTGGAAATGAAGTATTTAAAAACAAAGGGAGGCAATTTCCATCCCAGAACTCAAGAAAGAAAGGGTGAACAAAGCAACTAATAACTATTGCAAGACGTTCTTCCAAGTGACAGATTTTAACCATGTATACTGAGTAAATGGGGAATTCATTACAGATTTTAACTAAGAAAATCTAGCAGTAGAGCAAAGAATTGAATGGGGAACAGAAAAGATGAAACCTATTAGCAGAGGGTATTAAAACAGCAGTTTTGTTCCTTCTTATTGATAAGTAGTATTCCATTGCACGACTGTCCCAGAAGTTGTTTATCCACTCACCAGTTGATAGACACTGAAATGTTTCCAGTTTGGGGTCATTATGAATAAAGCTGCAATGAAGATCATGTACAAGTCTTTGCGGGAACATATTTTCATTTCTCTTGAGTAAATACTTAGAAAGAGAATTGCTGGGTCATATGGTAAATACATGTTTTAATTTATCAGATCCTACAGCAAACTGTCTTCAAAAGCGTCAGTACCAGGGGCTGCCAGGTGGCATAGTGGTTAAGTTTGCGCACTCTGCTTCAGTGGCCGGGTCCAGAGGTTCAGACCTCAGAGAAGACCTAGCACTGCTCATCAAGCCTCACTGTGGCAGCATCCCACATATAAAGTAGAGGAAAATGGTCAGAGATGTTAGTTCAGGGCCAATCTTCCTCAGCAAAAAGAGGAGGATTGGCAGCAGATGTTAGACCAGAGCTAATCTTCCTCAATAAATAAATAAATAAATAAATACTAGAATCAATTCATCAACATCTATGTTTTTTTAAAAAAGCTGGAATTTTTATTGAAATTGCACTCATTCTATGGATCAACATGAGTAAAAATGACATGTTAACAGTATTGAGTCTTCTAATTCATAAACATAAATGGAGATGGAGATATATCTCTCCATTTATTTAGGTCTTTAACATTTCTCAGCAATGTTGTGTACTTTCCAGTATAATGCCCTGCATACTTTTTGCTAAATTTATCCCTAAGTCCTTTTTTAAATAATATTATAAAAAGGTATTATTTTTAAGTTTTATTTTCCAATTGTTTGTCACTAATATAAAGAAATACAATTGACTGTCATATTGACTTTGTATCTTGAGACCATGCTAAACTCAATTATTAGTTCTAACAGCTTTATTGTAGATTCTTTGGGGGTTTTATAGATAGATTATTATATCACTTTGAAAAAACTCGTTTTAAATCTTCCTTTTAAATCTGTATTTTCTTTCTTTTACTTGCCTTATTGCATTGTCTAGGATCTCCAGAAGAATGCTGAACAGAAGCAGCAGGAGTGAACATTCTTGCCATGTTCTCAATCTTAGGGTGAAAGCATTCAATCTTTCACCATTAAGTACGCTAGGTGTTAGATTTTCTCAAATGTCCTTTATCAGGTTGAGGAGTCTATCTTCTATTCCTAATTTTAGAGAGTTTTTTTTCAAATGGATATTGAATTGGTTAAATACTTTTTCTATATCTGCTGAGATGATTGTATGGTTTTTCTTTTTTAGCCTGTTAATAGGGTACACGAAATTTTTTTCAATCACAGGAGTGACATGATTATATTTGTATTCTTGAGAGATCACTTATCATAAGTTTCAATTTATTCTTTATAAATTGGTTATGCCTATATCCATTACTAGACTGTAAGTTCTATGACGACAAATACCATGCCTGTTTTCTTCTCCATGCTATAACTCGGACCAAATAATGTACCTGGATCAGAGTAGAAAATACTTATTGAATAAATAAACGTGTGTAAACAAATACAAGGAGAGCAGGAAGCACTATGAAAAACTAGAATGGAGAAAGACTACAAGTAGAGAAAATAATTAGGAGGCTATCTGATTGAGAGTTGGTATTTCTGGGACAGAACAGTTAAGGGGCAAAGGATCTAATCTGATTAGAGAAAACAAAAACACAGAGAAACATTCCCAGGTTTCTACATGCCTAAGGGTCCTGGGGAAACACAGGCTGATGTAAGTCTATATCAGTGTTTGAGTTACTGTTATGACCAAGCCAGGAAATAAGGGCCAGGGAATTTGTTCTATTTTTCCTGGGTTATCACATACCCTTGAATTAATGTAAATCTTTATATCTTTAGACCAAGAATTAAATAATGTATGGGTAGGTCTCCTTGGTCTTATCCAAACTAAAATCTATTTTCCAAGCTTATAAAGGAGTTCCCAAACCAAATCTGTTTGTGGAACAGTCTAACATCCTATAATGGCACAAATGACTAAAAGGGGAGAGGGTTGGGTGAGAAAAGGAGGAAGGAGGATCAGCTCAAAAGTACAGCAATCCTAAAATACCAAGATGCACTAAGTTTTTACAAGAGATTGCTGAGCTGACAGAAGAGGTAATAACTAGCCATGCCGTACATTAAGTGCATCTTCCTATTGCTTTCTCTTCTCCAGACTTCAGCTCACTATGATGGCAAACAAGCTGGCCTTAGAAAGGCAAGTAAAACGCTCTGAATTAATCATAAATTCAAGCTGTACAGGAATTGGGACTGTAGGAAAGGAAGTCCTCAGCAAGAAAATATTGCAAACTATAAGAAAGGAAAAAGCAAAGGAGAAGATACTTTTTAACTCTAAAAGTTTCCATCCCATTATTCAATAAATGCATTCGACAAATATTTCATTAACACCTACTACTGCCAAATTCCAAGCATGATATAAAGATAAGAAGAAATTATGTCCATTTTTAAAGAACTCGCAGTCTAACAGAAAGACAGACTTGTTAAGAAACTATGGAACAACTGTCATACAAAGATATATAAAGTATAGAGAAAGCACACAGGGCGAGAAGTAACATCAATCACCATTTCATTGTGAGACTCTGAAACATCATGAAAACGTGGTTGCAAAAGTTAATTTAGGTTAAATTAATAGAAATGACATGTCTCAATCAAAGAAGAGAATAGATCAACTGTACTCTCTCAACCCAAGTTGGGCACTAATGTAAGTGTCACATCATACATGCAGCACTGGCAGCCTAAAATGAATCATGGTTCTAAAGAGAAAAACTATCTGGGGACCAGCCCCGTGGCCAAGTGGTTAAGTTCATGCGCTCTGCTTCGGCGGCCCAGGGTTTCACCAGTTCAGATCCTGGGCGTGGACATGACATCGCTCATCAGGCCATGTTGAGGTGGTGTCCCACATAGCACAAGCACAGGAACTCACAACTAGAATATATAACTATGTACTGGGGCGCTTTGGGAGAAGAAGAAAAAAAACAAAGAAGATTGGTAACATTTGTTAGCTCAGGTGCCAATCTTTAAAAAAAAAAGTACCTGAAAGTGATGCCTCAGAAAAAAATGACTGTAACAACAACTAGCACCTAGAGTATGCATTTATTCCCATTTTATTGAGATATAATTGATATATAACATTGCATTAGTCCAAGCTTACAGTATAATGATTTGATATATGTATATATTGTGAAATGATTACCACAATAAGTTTAGTTAACATCAATCACCTCACATAGTTACAATTTTCTTCTTGTGATGAGAACTTTTAAGATCTACTCTCAGGGGCTGGCCCCGTGGTCGAGTGGTTAAGTTTGCAGGCTCTGCTGCAGGCAGCCCAGTGTTTCATTGGTTCAAATCCTGGGCGTGGACATGGCACTGCTCATCAAACCACGCTGAGGCGGCGTCCCACATGCCACAACTATGAAGGACCCACAACAAAGAATATACAACTATGTACCAGGGAGCTTTGGGGAGAAAAGGGAAAAAATAAAATCTTTAAAAAAAAAAAATCTACTCTCAGCAAATTTCAAATACACAATACAGTAGAGTCACGTGCTGTATAAAAACATTTTGGTCAATGACTGAGTGCATTTACGACAGTGGTCCCATAAGATTAGTACCATATAGCCTAGTGTACAGTAGGCTACACCATTCAGGTTTGTGTGAGTACACTCTATGATGTTTGCACAATGACAAAATCACCTAATGATGCATTTCTCAGAACACATCCCCGTTGTTAAGCAATGCATGACTTTATTAACTATAATCACCATGCTGTACATTATATCCCCATATAGTACGCATTTTAATTTCAACACAACTCTGTGCAACGGTTGAATGAATTGAAGATGTTTATCCTAAAGAAATGAGGAGAAATAGTACCATCTTTTAATATCTAAAGCACTGTCAAGAGAGAAAATGTATTTACCTTGTATAATCTGTCTCTGAAAGCAAAGTGAGGTCAAAGGAATGGAGCTTACAGATGGCAGCTCACCATAAGGAAAAACAAACACAAACAACTGGCACCTCTTTTTTTGCATGTGATTGGTGTAAAAAATGTTTTTATTTATAAAATTTTAGTCAAGAGTTGCTGAACAATGGTATTACTGCCTTAAAATGAATGAGCATCCCATTGCTAAAAGTATTTAAACACATACCAGATGGCCCTAAGACAAAAATGTGGAAAAGACTGCTTAGTTCATGGCCAGTTAGACCAAATAGTTTTTACAGATCCCTCCAAACCCATTAATCTCCATGAAACAACAAGTCACTTACTCTCTTTTGTCAGTTCTCACATCTATAAAATGGGGATACTGGTTCTGGCTATCTCAAGGTAATGTGAAAATAAGTAAGTCAATGAGTATAAAAGGGCAGAGGCAGGGACTGAGGATCAAAAGAAGGGTAGCATGAATCTGTTACCGGTGGAAAAGGAGAGGTTCTATTTAAGTGTACTTTTTAGCTAACTGAAGACCACAACACTAACTTTATGCTCAAGAGTGCATATTCCTCATTATTTCTCCAGACACACCATTATCATTCCCGCCTCTGTGCTTGTCCTAGCCTAGAATAAACTTTCCCCCTACTTTTTCCACGTCATATTTTGACTCATATTCATAGCCTGGTCCCTCTCTGAAATCTTTCCTGACCACCCCCACAACCCTGTATATTCCCTTCTCGTACTCTCACGACACTAGCTAAAATTGAATTAACTGCTTCCTTTTCAGTATCTTCATAGCACTCTGTATATACTTTCATAATAGAAATTATTTCATTGGAAAGATCATGAGTTCTAGATTCAGTTTAAGACTGAATTCGTGGTTCAAGAATTCTCCGAGCCTCAGTTTATTCATCTTTGAAATAAGGGAAGTAACATCTGCCTCACAGTGTTGTTGTAAGGGTTGTATTATAGGAAGTAAGCACAGTGAACATAGTGGCTGGTGTACAGTACGTAATGTGTGTATGTGTATGTGTGAATAAATGAATGAATGAATAAGTGAATGAATGGATAAATGCCCCTTATTTCCATGTCTTCTTCCCTCCTCCTATCCAAATATAGACTGTGGAGTCCTCTAGGATAAAGACTGCCTTATTTAAGCATAGCCCAAGAATTTAGCATATTAAGCCCCAAGTAATCAACAAACATCTATAATAAAATGAATTATTCTGATCACACAAAAGTCTTTTGGAATTTACTTCCTAATTTGCAGGAGTAATTGCTAAATATGACCTTGGGAAAGTAAAGTGTTATTTACTATTATAGCCATTACATTATGTATGTTTACTCCTTGAAAAAGAAAGAGCTTATCTTAGAATCTTTCAAAGTAAGATGATAAGGAAGTATCAGAGAAGAGGACACTGAAAGATGGATGGCAGAAAATAGAGATGTTAGGAAACATAAGTCTATGCTTATGATCTTTATTGCGCTGCTTTGAAGATAAGACAACAAAAGTGATGTGACGGATGAAAGTAGTTGGGGAAACAATCATTTTAAATAAAGTTTAAAGGCTTTTATAAAATGGCAACCTTAACCTATATACCAAACTGATAACAGCAAGGAGTAAGGATGAAAGAAAGGGAAGATATTCATTTCATTCTTCATATACTTCTCTATTTCAAAAAATTTTTACGGAAAGTACAGTATTTAAAAATGTGAATCTAAAGAACCATTTCTAATGCATAAGTTAAAATAAACTATGCACATTAAGACCACAATTTGAGATGCTGCTTAGATTTTAAAATGATTTTATAAATAATTTGGGGAGTGCACAATTGTTGGCATGCAGGCAACAGACACCAGTTTGCAGAAGAACTAAAGAATAATGCTATTAATACACAACATTTGCTGTTTTTCTCCCCCCAAAGTACAAGCTATGATCAGTTCTCTTGTCATTTCATGCTCACAACATCTGCGCAAGGAAAATAAGATTGCTACTCTTTCCTTCTTTTCGCATGTACTAATAACCAAAAAACCCCTACTTATATAGTGTTTACTATTCATAAAGAGTGGCTGAGACACAGAGGGGTTAAGGTATGTGCCAAAAATTACATAGTTAATCTGAGTTGCGGAGTTAACACCAAACACTAAGTTTATAGATTCAAGACAAAAACTGGTTTGAAATATCCTGAACTACTTTTTCAGGCTCAAAATGCACTCGCTGAATGTTTTAACTCTTTCCATACTCATCTAATTTTTTAAAAACTAAAATGGTATCCAATATAATAAAAGTAGTTTTAAGAAAGTAGATTAAAAACAGAGAAGAAAATAAGGCAAATGGTTCAAATAACATACCTATTTTTCTGATACATTCCAGAAATGGAACTAAGGCTACACTGAATAGGCCAAGCAAAAGTAGGTTTGCTGACAGCACTGGTTCAACAAACTTTATTGAACAAATGCCTGTATGTTACGTTAAATCCACTGTTAGATATTACAGACATAATAATACACAGTAACTCCTACCCTCAGGATCCCACTACTTCAGACTAGATAGTATTTCATAGAATAACTAAGACTTCAAAATAATTCTTTAAATTTATTCAAGATGAGAAAATCCAGAAGGATTTTGTACTAAAATGAAACTGCAGTAATAAATAGAACACTAAAAACATTAACAGATAAATGTAATTACCACTAGGTGTCACTGTGATATAAAGTTCTTGGCTGCCTTTAGGCTTGCTTTTCTATACTTTGTTTGTATTCCTGGTAGTAATATAAAAAGCCACACTATCTTATTTAGCATCTCTTTGCATTTTAATATTTATACGTATACATAAAAGTTAGTATTTATCCAATTCCTTAATAACAATAAGATGGTCTATAAGCTAACAATTACATTGCAGATCATATAAACTTTAATGAGTATATTATTTAAATTTCCTATAGTAGCTGAATTAATATACATATGCTCATTTATTGAGCCATTTATTTTCTCAACAGATACTACTCTGTGCTAAACATTGGCTTGAAGAAAGAATTTAGAGAATAAGACCTGGTCTCTGAGTGTGAGAAGTTAACATTCAGAAGGGCAATAGGAAACACAAAGAAGGACTAAAATGTTTTCAAACCCATTTTAAAAGTATACACAACATTTTATGGGATCACAGGAGATGAATCAACTTAACTATGTCCATGGAGGTTAGGAAAGGCTTCATAAAGGGGAAATATTTATGTGGGGTATTGAAAGATGAGTATGAGTTTTCCAGAAAACTAAAACACGAACAGGCAAATCAAATAGAATGTAGGAAATAGGGAACTACTGAAAGACACATGAGGAAATCTATATTCTAGAAAGATCACTATAGGGCAACTATATAAAATACTATGGTTAGAAAGGAACTGAAAGAATGGAAATTAGAGAAATGATTTGAATAACTCATGAAAGAAATTAATTCCTGAACTGTAACAGAGGGGATCAAAATAAAAGAGGGATTCAAGTGATAACTGTGATAAAACTAACAGAACTTCATTAATCAAATACAAGGGAAGAAGTGAAAGAGGAAAAATACCTTTATCAAGTCCCAAATATCCTGAGTATGCCTTCCATAGTGATGCACATCAACAAATCAACAGTGAACACAAAGAAGGTACATGACATGATTCTCTGACTGGCATGTAATTCATAATAAGAGAATAACTATAATCTAGAACAAATAAAAAGTTGGAAGAGGTAGGAGAAGCAGGAGAAAGTGCATATCATACACTAACAACATCTGGTTTACAATTCACTTTGAATCAAATCTTACTTACAACATGTTTGTAACTCTTTTAAAGATTGGCAGCTAAGCTAACAACTGTTGCCAATCTTCTTTTTATTTCTTTTTTTTCTTTTTTTATTCTTCTGCCTCAAAGTCCCCCAGTACATAGTTGTAGGTTCTAGTTGTGGATGCCTCTGGTTGTGCCATGTGGGATGCTACATCAGCGTGGCCTGATGAGTGGTGCCATGTCCGCACCCAGGATCCGAACCGGCAAAACCCTGAGTGGCTGAAGCGGAGCACGCAAACCTAAGCACTCGACCATGGGGCCAGGCCCTATCTGTAACTATTTTAACTGTATTCGTTTTCAAACAGAATGATGACTTGTTTGCTTCTATTCTACCATACTTGGACACAATGAACCAAATTCACTGCTTTTACAGTGAATTATAAACCCAACAGTTTACAAGATGTGATCCCTGGAAATTCTATCACAAATTTCTATAACAAAGCTTTAAAGTAGTTCCACAGTCATTTTCTCCAAATTAAGATAGAATAAAGTGTAACATTAATATACATAATCCAGAGAAGCCAGCATTTGTGATCACTATCCTTGAAACGAGCAGGGGATTTCACTCCAACTGAGTGAACCAATGAAAAAGTGACTCAAAGTGATCAAAATATCCATGAACTTCCACCATACATCAAATATTCCATCAACAAAAAGAACCAGGCCACTTTGAAATAAGACACTGTTAACTACTCAGCCACATGCTACATAAATATCAGTTAAAATTTATTTAACTTTAACTAGACTGCATTCCAGTTTTCTTAAAACAGATAAAATCTTGGATAATTTTAAGATTTAAAAGAAAAACTGTGATATGGCACTGCATTCCTTCCCCTATGATAATAAAAATACTCTAAACTAACAACTAAGAAAGCAAAGACCTAGTACCACCCTACTTAAGTATTCCCTACTAATACACCAAGAATGCCTTAGGAATATTACTGAAAATCCACATGAGTAATAAGCACAGTCAATTCTGACTAATTTCTATTGTAAACATAAATAAATCTATTTTTCAAATATCAGTAGAAGGGTTTTGGTGACCTTAAAAAGACAAATTCACTCTAAATATCAACAAAGAGATAGAACAGAACCAAACAGAAATTTTGGAGCTAAAGAATATAATAATTGAATTGAAAAACTCACTAAAGAGGCTCAAAAACAGACTTAATAAACCAGAAGAAAGAATCTTGAACCTGAAGACATGTCATTTGAAATTACCCCCATCAGAGGAGGAAAAAAGCATGAAAAAGAGTGAAGAAAGCTGAAAAGACTTATGGGACACCATTCAAGGACCAATACATGCATTACAGAGGTTGCAGAGAAGAGAAAAAAAGAGGAAGATAGCTTATTTGAAGAAATAATGGCCAAACACTTTCCAAATCTGTGGAAGGAAACAGACATGCAAATTCATGAAGTACAAAGGATCCTCCCAAAAATGAATCCCGAGCCCACACCAAACCATGTTAAACTCAAATTGTCAAATCTGAAAGCAGCAGGAGAAAAGCTTGCCATACACAGGGAACAATCATCAGATTATCAGCAGATTTCTCAGCAGAAATCTTGCAGGCCAGATGGGAGTAAAATAATATATTCCAAGTGCTGGGGGGTGGGGGGGGGAACCTGCCAAACAAGAATGGTATGTCCAACAAACCTGTCCTTCAAATATTAAGGAAAAATAAAGACCTTCCCAGACAAACCAAAGCCAACAGACTTCATCAATGCTAGACCTGCCTTATAAGAAATGCTAAATAGGGGCTGACCTGTAGTGTAGCGGTTAAGTTCATGTGCACTCCACTTCAGCAGCCGAGCGTTTGCTGGTTTGGATCCTGGCCCAGACGTACACATCATTCATCAACCATGCTGTGGCGGTGACCCACATACAAAATAGAGGAAGACTGGCACAGATGTCAGCTCAGGGCCAATCTTCCTCACCAAAGAAAGAAAGGAAGGCAGAATGCTAAATAGAGTACTCAAATTGCAACAAAAGGACACTAGACAACAACATAAGTCTATAAAGCTTGCTAGTAGAGGTAAATAGACAACTACAGAATACTGTATGCAAATACAAATTACTGTAAGAGTGGTGCTGGCAGAGAACTCAAAAAGCAAAAGTATAAAAAACAATTATAACTATAAAATATGTTAATGGATGCATAATATGAAAAGATGTAATTTGTGACATCAATAATAAAAAGGGAGGGAGAGTAAAAGAGTAGAGTTTTTGTATATGATTGAAGTGATCAGGTTAAAATAGATTGTTATAACTATAAGATGTCTTATGTAAGCCTCATGGTAACTAAAAAGAAAATACCTTTAGAAGATACGCAAAAGAAAACAAGAAAAGAATCAAAGCATGAGACTACAAAAGAAACCAACACAAAGGAAGACAGCAAGAGAGAAAGAGGCACAAAAAAGCTACAAGACTGAAAGAAAATAATTAACAAGATGACAATAGTAAGTCCTCCCCTTTCAGTAATTACTTTAAATGTAAATGGCTAAAATTCCCCAGTCAAAAGACAGAATGAGTAAATGGATTAAAGAAACAAAATCCAAACATATGCTAACTACAAGAGACTCATTTTAGATTCATGGACACATACAGGCTGAAAGTTAAAGGATGGAAAAAGATATTGTATGCAATTGGTAACCAAAAGCGAGTAGGGTGGCCATATTTACATCAGACTAAATAGTTTGTAAGTCAAAAACGGTCTCAAGAGAGAAAGAAGGATATTATTTAATGATAAAAGAGTCAATTCACCAGGAAGATGTAACAATTATAAGCATATATACATCAACATCAAAGCACCCAAAACATGAAACAAACAATGACAGAACTGAGGGAAGAAATACACAACAACACAATAATAGTACAGGATTTCAATAATGAGTAAAACTTTCAGACAGAAGGTCAGTAAGGAAACAGAGGACTTGAACACCACTGTAGACAAAATGGACCTAAGAGACATACAGAACATTACACCCAACAGCAGCAGAATACAGATTCTTCTCAAGCACACATTCTCCAGGGCAGATGACATTTAAGTCACAAACAAGTTTTGATAAATTTAAGAAGAAAGGGGTAGAAGGAAAACTGCTATTGATATTTTGTTTTATTATATTGTGGTTGGAAAACATACTTGGTATGATTTCAATCTTCTTAAATTTGTTAAGACTTGTCTGTAACCTAACACGTCATTTATGCTGGAAAATTCATAAATATGTGAAAATTAAACAACTTACACTTGAACAACCAATGGGGCAAAGTAGAAATCTAATGAGAAGTTGGAAAATATCTTGAGATAAACAAAAACAAAAACACAACTTATATCAAAACTTACGGGATGCAGGAAAAGCAGTACTAAGAGGAAAGTTTATAGCAGTAAACACCTACATTAAAAGAGAAGAAAGATCTCCAATAAACAACTTAAATTTACACCTTAAGTAACCAGAAAAAGGGGAACAAACTAAGCCCAAAGTTAGCAGAAGGGAGAAAATAAAGATTAGAGCAAAAAGAAATAAAAAGAGAATAGAAAAAACAATAGGAAAAAATCAACAAAAGAGTTGATATTTGAAAAGATCAACAAAATTGACAACTTTTAGCTTAAACTAAGAAAAAAGAAACCAGAAATGAAAGAGGAGACATTACAACTGATGCCACAAAAATAAAAAGGATCATAGAAACCATTATGAACAATTATATGCTAACAAATGGTATAAGCTAGAAGAAATAAGTAAATTCCTAGAAACATATAACCTACCCAGACTGAATCATGAAGAAATAGAAAATCTGAACAGACCTATAACTAGTAAGAGATTGAATCAGTAATCAAAAACCTCCCAACAAAAAAAAGTTCAGCACAAAGTGGCTTCATTGGAGAATTCTATCAAGGATTGTAAACAAAAATTAACATCAATCTTTCTCAAACTTTGTCCAAAAATTGAAGAGGAGGAAACACTTCCAAACTCATTTTATGAGGCCAACATTACCTTGATGCCAAAGCCAGAAAAAGACACTACAAGAACAACAACAGTAACAAAAAACCCTACAGGCCAATATCCCTGATGAATATGGATGCAAAATCCTCAACAAAACACTAAACCAAATTCAACTGCACATTAAAATAATCATACATCAAGACTAAGTGGAATTTACCCATGGAATGTAAGGATGGTTCAACATATGAAAATCAATCAATGTGATACACCATATTAACAGAATAAGGGGAAAAACATCACATGATCATCTCAACAGATGGAGAAAAAGCATTTGACAAAATTCAACACCATTTCATCATAAAAACACTCAACAAACTAGGAATGGAAGGAAATTACCTCAACATAATAAAGGCCATATATGAAAAGCCCACAGCTAATATCACACTCAATGGTGAAAACTAAAAACTATTCCTCTAAAAATCATAAACAATGCAAGGATGCCCATTCTTGCCACTTCTATTCAACACAGTATTCAAAGTCCTAGCCAGAGCAATTAGGCAACAGAAAGAAATAAAAGGTGCCCAAATCAGAAAGGAAGAAATAAAATTCTCTCTGTTCGCAGATGATATAATCTTATATGTAGAAAATCCTAAAGATTATACACACACACACACACACACACACACCCCCTCTACTAGAACGAATAAGGGAATTCAGCAAAGTTGCAGGATACAAAATCAACACAGAAAAATTAGTTATGTTTCTATACACTAACAACAAATAATCCAAAAGGGAAACTAATAATCCCATTTACAACAGAACAAAAAGACTAAAATACATAAGAATAAATTTAACCAAGGAGGCGAAACACTTGTACAACGAAAACTACAAAATATTGATTAAAAAAATTAAAGAATAAATAAGTGGAAAGACATTATGCATTCATGGATTAAAGACTTAATGTTGCTAAAATGTCCATACTACCCAAAGCAACCTAGAGATTGAATATGATCCCTAGCAAAATCCCAATGGCATTTTTTGCAGAAATAGAAAAAATGATGCTAAAATTCATATGGAACCACAAAGGACCTTGATTAGCCAAAACAATCTTGAGAAAGAAGAATAAAGCTGGAGGCCTTGTACTTCCTGACTTCAAAACATTTTACAAAATAAAACAGTATGGTACTGGTATAAAGGCATATAGACCAATGGAACAGAACAGAGCCCAGAAATAACCCACACATATAGATCAAATGATCTTTGACAAGGTGCCAAGTCTATACCATGGGGAAAGATGGTCTCTTCAACAACTGGTGCAGGAAAAACTGGATATCCACAAGCAAAAGAATGAGACTGGACCTTTATCTTACACCACTCACAAAAATTAACTCAAAATGGACTAAAGACTTAAACATAAGATCTGAAACTATAAAACTCCTAAAAGAAAACACAAAGAAAAAGCTCCGTAACATTCCCAGTGATTTCTTGGATATGACATCAGAAGCACAGAAAACAAACGTACAAATACACAAGTGGGACTACATTAAAAAGGTTCTGTGATGAAAAAGTTTGGGAGCCGGCCCCGTGGCCAAGTGGTTAAGTTCACGCGCTCCACTTCGGCGGCCCAGGGTTTCGCTAGTTCGAATCTTGGGTGCGGACATGGCACCGCTCATCAGGCCATGCTGAGGCAGCATCCCACATGCCACAACTAGAAGGACCAACAACTAAAAATACACAACTATGTACCGGGGGGCTTTGGGAGAAAAAGGAAAAATAAATCTTTAAAAAGAAAAGAAAAAGATGAAAAAGTTCTAGAGATCTGCTGTATAACAATGTGCATATAGTTAATAAAACTATACTGTACACTGAAAAAGTTGTTAAGAGGGTAGATCTCATATCATGTGTTTTTTTTTAACAAAAAGAAAAAAGGAATGTACAGGAGACTATTTTGTGGCATGAGGATGGGCACAGGGAGTCATGGCTGGACTAGAAGAGGAATCCAGGTGGAAGGAGCCACAGGTACAAAGGCCCTGAGTGGGCTAATAACCTATTCAAGGAACTGAAAGAAGTCCATTACAACTTAGGCATGGTGAGCAAGGAGGAGAGTGGTAATAGATGAAAACCAGAAATACAGTAGAGGCCTGAACAAGCAGGGACTTACAGGCCATGTTAAAATATTTGAATTTTATCCTGAAAACAATACAAAGTTTCTAAATGGCTTTAAATAACGGAATAACAATCTGATTAGCATTTGGGAATGATCACTTTTAACAGCCTTGCTTTTCTCTGCAATGTACCTCAATTAATAAAATTAAGAAAGAATCTACCCTAAAGGAACAAAGACAAAATTTTTGAAATATCTGGAATTTAGATTTAAGGAAAAACTACATTAAAACAGAAATTAATATAACTTCTGGTTCTACAACAAACATGAATCAAATAATCTGAATCACATATGAGTTCAACATAGTTTCTCTATAGAAATTTGGTAAAGTCTGTCCAAAAATGGCAGGCATACAACACTTGGATTTTCCTTTGACAGGATAGTACTGAAGCATTTATTCAGTTGGCAGGGAGAAGGAATGATGGGAATGTGTCTTATTTCTCATCTTTCATTAACCATAGAATGAAAAATCAGTGAGCTTCAACCATAAAATCCGCTAAGCAATGTACTTAATAAATATGGTATTTTTTAAGCTCTTAGATGTTTGATGTGCATCTGCCCTAAAACAGTATCATATACCATTCCATTTACGTGGAACAAAAAAACGTACTCTCAAACTTACGTCAATCTCAACACAAATCTCAACACAAAATAGAGCACAATAATCTGTACGAAAAAAACATCAGTTTCAATTTGCCTTTTCCCCTTCTTGTTGGCAGTCAACTCAAAAGAAAAGAATATGAACTGAACGTTCACCTAATGAATTGTTTATTGGTGAAGGCTTTATGATAGGAAAAACCTTACCAACGGTACAGCTGTCTTCAAGTACCACATCAACATTTCTGTCTCTGTACTCAACCCTGAAGTCCAGCATCCGAGGTTGCCTTTCAACAATTTGCCTAGATGGCATTACAGGTCGAAACGCGGAAGAGGAAGAGGAAGGAGGAGCTGGAGCTGGGCGATTTGCTGGATCAAATGCAGGTCCTGGAATAGTCTCGCCTCCATAGTCACTGAAATATTGACACAAAAGAAGGATTATTATCAACCAAATCATTACAGATGACCACTAAGGACCCACTCCATACTTGGCTTGTATTTTTCTTCCTATCAAATTTACCAACCTGTGCATCAAGGCCTAACTTAAGTTCTACCTGCTCCATGAAATCTTTCCGAGTGACTAAAGGCCACATTACTCTCCCTCCTATCCTTGCCTTTCTATGTTTATTATCAGTACCATGTACATCATTTAGCATTTAATTAGATTTTTGCCTTATGTTGTTACGATGTTGGTAAAATAACATTTTAAACTTTGAATTAAGAACAGTATCTACACTCACTCTCATTTACTCACTGAATTATTATTACTTCTGCTTTCCGTAAAAACTATTTCAAAACTTTACCATTCTTAAACCTCCCTTCTCCCTATCTCACTTTTCAGTCTTAAAAGATATCTTTTTTTCTACTTTGCAGAGAAAATAGACGCCATCAAGAGGAAATTCCCTTACCTCTCTGACATCAAATCCACAAATTAACTTGCACATGCACTCTTTTTCTCTCTTCCCATAAAATAGAGATGACATCATTCTATCTATGCAAAATCTAAAATCATCTTCTCATTAGCTCTACATTATGGATTGTCCCTTTTCTTTCCAGTATCTTCAACACGGCCTTTGCTTCTGGATTTTTCTCAATAACATTTAGACATGTTCAAATTTCTCCCTTCTTAAAAAATAAAAATGAAACCCTGGCTCAGTCCACTTAATAGCTGTCTCAGTTGTAAAATGGAAAATACGTGTGAGGATTAAATCAGAAACTGTGTATGAAAAGCTAGCACAGTGCCTGGTTCCTAGTAAGATCTCAAACCTCAAACTTAGAACACCCAAAGTTTAACTTACTAATGTTTTCCCAAGCCTGATTCTCCTCCATTATTCCTCATATCAGCTACTAAAGCTAGAAACCTCTGGCATTATCTGTGACTCCTTCTTCTTTCTCAACTCCCACATCTAATTAGTCCTTTCAATTCTACCTCCTAAATATCTTTTAGATAAGTCATCCATCTTTCTCCTCTGAAGCTGCCATTCTAGTCCAAGCCACAATCACCTCTTGTATGGACTATTGCAACAGCCTCCTAACTAATCTTGCCATGTGTGCCGTTGCTTTCCTGCATTTCATTCCATTCCACCACTAGAGTGAAATTAAAGACAGAAATATCTTCATATCATTTTCTTCAATACTCCAATTGATCCAATACTTCAATACTCTGCTCTTCGTATAAATAAAGTGGCATACTAGGCCCTGTATGATCTTAATCCTGTCTTCCCATCCTTACCTTGTGCTATGCTATCTCCATCTCTCTATGCTAATAGCCACAACAGCCTTTCATTTCTTCTGTCTCACCTTGATCCTTCTCATTTCATGGGGGAACATAAACTACTTCTAAGAATATTCTTTCCTTCCCATCCCATCCGAAAACTCCGTCTTTGCTCTAGCTAACTATATTTATCCTTTATATCTCAGATTGGATGTTTTTCAACTCAGAGCATGTTTTACTACCTCAGACTAGTTCTAATTCCTTGCCACTATGAATAATTATTTATTTAGTGGTATAATTAATCATGTGACACTTAAGTTCCCCACTAGCATATAAGTTCCACAAGGACAAAGCTCATATTTGTGTTTTTAACAGCTATATCCTCTGCACTGAGCTCAAGATTTTATCCATAGAAGGTACTCAAATATTTGACAAACTAATGGATAAAGGAATAATTATTAAATAATTTGGTTTTTCTCTGACTTAATATACCATACATATTGTCACTTTTTTCCTTCACTGGGAGAAGTAGAGAGGGAGGGAACATGAGGAATGCTTCCACTGAAACATCATTTTTGTATATATCTTCCACCCACGAGAACTACAAGCTCAGTTCAAAAACATCTTTTCTTCCTGAATTTAAGGATAAACAATGGACTGGGAACCTGAATAGAAACAACAAGATTGAAAAGACATGGCAAATTAAGCACTGTTCATACAATTGAGCAGGAGAAAGTATTTATATTTACTTCACACTATTGCTTTGATCAGTGTTTATCAAATCATAAATTACATAATTGATTTAACGAGTTGTGATCAGTCTTTTAAAGAATAGAATAGAATTCAAATTATCAGTGTATGTCACTTAATAGTTAGGACCACATATTGTTTCACAAAACTTTTGATTCTAGTACATATTTGTATACGTGTGTTTCGGATTCCAGGGATTTCTCATTATAGGTCATAGTCAAAAAAGTCTGAAAGTGACTAGCTTAGATCTCACCAGAGTTCGGATACTCTAGCAATCACTGATCCAAAGACAAAAACCTACCCTTTCTTGCAGTTGTTAGATTCAAGAAAAGTAATCTCGGAAGGAAGACATGGGAACAGAGAAAATGTCCAAAGCAGGAAAGAACATCACTATTGGAATTCAGAGTGAGCTCCTAAGTAGCTATGAACAGAATCTGGGCAATGATACTTCACATCTCTAAATTTTGTCACAACTTCTCCATACTTAAAAAAATAGCTAAAGTTAGGAGGCTGGTCACTGACTTACTGTTTTCTTAACTCCAAATACACCCTTCTATAGTCTATTCTGTGATGCTGGGGCTAGGCTTCTGCAAAATTATGTTTTTCCTTTGGCATATGGTTTCCTGATAGATGTTGCCATTAGGGGATCCCAGAAAGAGATTAGTAGTTAGGAGGACAGGAGTAAAGACTTCCTTCTGCTTGCATGAATTTCCATCAGCATCACCCTCTAGCTTTCAGTTTCTGCTTTTTTCAGCCTATAACCAGCTTCATTATTAAACCAGTTTCTTGACATACCCAGAGATACCAGTAGCAGCTGGACAGTATGCATTCCACAGAAGTCTGATCCTCAGCTCCAAGTGGCCTCTCTGAGCTTCAAAGTTCTGTTAATCCCTTTGTTCCCTAGACCTAAGAGTGGTAACTTCCTGAAGAAGTTATTATATCAAGGTTACTTCAGTTTTACCTTTTTGCTCTTTCAGTCTTCCATACCTGTGTAACCAATCATACATTAAATTCCCTCTGATGAAATACCCTTGTGTGGTTTCATTTTCTTGATAATGGACGTCCCAGGAAACAGGATTCAGGAATTAGCTCGATTATGTCCTTGACCTTCAATGCACTGCTGAGCTCCTTGCCAATGGAAAATGGGATACTACTGATCTAAGCCATGTATTAGCATAATGATTAATTAAATTATCACTTGTAGTCAATTATGATCACATGCCTATTGAAACAAGTGCCTAAAGGGACCAAACAGCTGTTTTACTTGACCATTATGGTGATAATGATGACAACAAGGACTATGGGCTAGCTGCTTCTGATTCTAATGGAGAACTTACAAAAGAAAATGACGCACATAGGGTTTTTAACTTTCAGTTCAATCCAGGATAAGAAAGCTACAGAGCTTTTGGGGCCAGCCTGGTGACATAGCAGTTAAGTTAGCGTGCTCCACTTCAGTGGCCTGGGGTTCACCAGTTTGGATCCCGGGCACGGACCCACGCACAGCTTATCAAGCCATTCTGTGGCAGGCGTCCCACATATAAAATAGAGGAAGATGGGCACAGATGTTAGCTGAGGGCCAATCCTCCTCAGCAAAAGGAGGAGGACTAGCAACAGATGTTAGCTCAGGGCTAATTCTTCTCAAATAAAGGAAGGAAGGGAGGGAGGGAGGGAGGAAGAGAAAGAAAGCTACAGAGCTTTTGAAGTGGCCCTTTAAAAAGAGTTTCTTATTTTTGTAACCACAGGTATTATCCTGCTAAGAATTAGACCCAAAATTTAATTTTGCAGCTTGCAGAATTACAATGAAAGTTGAATATATATACTTTTGAAGTCTCTTTTGTGAAAGTTAAGACACTGTCTTGCTGAGAGTGGGACCTAAGGTGCAGAAGAAGGCTACCTAAGTGGACTCAAATGAAGATTAAAATCTTGAACACCTGGAGTCTCTCTCCGAGCTTCTTTCATAAGCAGAAACAGCTCCTCCCCCCGGACTGAGAAGGTCAGCCTCCTCTTGCTGGAAGACTTAATACTCTCACCTGAGCCAATTACCTTGAAAGGGAATGCTTATTCTCAAAACCTGCCCCCAACACTCCTTATTGTCTCCAAAATCAGATCTAGGTATGCTCCAAGAAGACACGTACAATGTCTTAACTGAGAGAAGATAGTTTATATACAAAACTAATTATAAGATTTTGATAAATTATATCAGCAAAAACCTAGGGAATAGGTATGGAAATAAACTTGAAGTGAGTTTAACCTAAAGAGGTTGGATAGAGCCAAATATAACATGTTTGCTTAAGCAGCTATAAGTACCTCTAATCATTTGCTTTTGACTGAATGAAACTTAAGTCCCAAAGGAGTCTACATTTAACAAGGATGAAATCCCTGAACTTTCCTGGCAAAACATAGAAGAAATCCATGTGCTGAGAAAAACAGGTATGCTCGAGTGGATTTACCACATACAACCTGAGTATACACACCTCCTCCTACTACAGCATCCATGAGGCCCCAGGGGACACTGCACTAAAGCACTGAGAAATATAGTAGTAAAAGAATCTGCATTCTTGAAAAACTCTGCAGTGGCTATCTTCCATGAGTTAGGAATGACATGGGGAGATGTCACCACTGAAAAAGACTCCCTAATGGACATGATGAGATCCCAGAGTACAGAAGTCAAAAGGCAGAATTTAACAAGAAAAAAATGGGAGCAATTATGTTAATGAACAGCCTGGACAAAAAGTGGCAATCAGAAGATTTCGATCTGCAGAGATCTTTAATAGTGCTTAATTGAACATGGTATTTCTAAGGAAAAAAATTAAAAGTCAGTTGACTAAAATATTACTTCATCTATAAACAGTAGAAATCCTAGACCTGGCAGCCTAAATCCTGACTTCCATAACCACAATGCAGAGTCACAGCCACACCAAGTTTCCAAACACAAGTTGATTCACAGACATAAAGTCCCTAGTCCCCTCAAAGACAATGCAACAGAGCCACATGTATATATTGTAAATTCTCCTCTAAGACTTCCCCTAAGAGACCTGTAGCCATTTACTAGAGCATTTTTGTATTGATAAAAGGAAAATATTTGGATCTTTAGGGGATTACTAGATGCTAACTCTAAAGTTATACTAATTCCTGGGGATATAAAAGTGGAAGACTACAGTGGTAGATGAAGTTTTCACCCAAATCCACTCACACTAGGTTCAAAGAATCTGTCAACCTACCCTGCAGTTTTTCCCCCAGATCCTGAATATACAATTGGGAGAAACACACTCAGTAACAGGTATACATTCCATATTGGCTTCCTGATCCATAGAGTTAGGGTTATTACATAGAAAGGGACAATAGAAAGCAATTGATCTTGCACATAGTTTTTTTTTTAATTTGTAAGCACCACAACAAGGATTTTGCTTTCACACAGTAGGGTCAACAATATACCTTCAATGTCTTTTCCTGAAGATTATGTCAACTCTTCTGCTCTCTGTCATAATAATCTAGTCTGGAGAAATCTTGATCACCTAAACATTTCACAAAACAACATTACTGATGACAAGGTACACTAGTCCTTAAGAGCAAAAGTCTTAAGTACTTGGATGCTTTGGTAAGACACATGCACGCTAGAGATTAGACGATATGCACCACAAAAATGCAGGCACCTGTCACTTCGGCAAATTTTCTGACTACTGGGGACCAGTAGTCAGAAGCATGTCACAGCAAAAGGTCAGTTGCTGTTATCTTGCACTTCCCATCAATACATAAGAGATAACCAAGCTAACTGAGGAAGAAAAAGTCAGACTGGGAAAGTAAAAAATGATTATGTATAACATGCTGGCACCAACCAAAAATAGACTGCTGAAACATTACAGCCCTAATCAAAGACATACCTGAAAGACAGTAGTGAAAGAAAAGCCTCTCAGTGGGGAGAACTTAAGGTTGTACCACAGGTTGACTACTTCATTTAGAAGGAGAGCCTGAGGTACAAATCTACATTGAAGCATGGGCAATAGTTAATGGGTTGGCCAGCTGATCAGGACTTGGAAAGAATAAAAGGAAAACTGGATGACAGAGAAGTCTAGGGAAGAGATATGGAAATGAATCTTTCTGAATGGACACAAAATGGGGACATATGTGTTTCCAAGGTGAATGCTGCCTATAGGCTATCCACTGAACAAAAAGGCTCTCAACGTGGATAAGATGACATTGTTCTGTTGATGTCAGTCAGCTTTCTTCCCCTGCTACTCCAGAGCTACTCAGTGCAGTAATGGACAATGTGTCCACACCAATAGGGAAGGGGGTTAGGCATAGGCACAACAACATCAATTTCCCCTCATCAAGTCTGAATCTGGCTAGGGAAACTACTGAGTGCCTAAACTGAAAACAACAGAGTCTACTACTGAGCCTCCAATATGGCACCATTCCTCGGGAATCTGGTAAGGCACAGCTTCTATTATGAAGAGGGCAATGATCTGTTCTCACTTAAAAAGACACTTTTTTGGATATGATATTGACTTCCCTGACAGCAGTCCTTCCTCCAGCACCATCATTGATGGATTTAGGGAATGCCTTATTGATCTATGGCTTCCCACACAACACTGGTTCTAACCAAGAAACTCATTTCACAGCAAAAGAAGTACAGCACTGGCATCATTTGTGTATACTACTACCCAGAAACAGTTAGCATGACAGAACAGTGGAATGGCCTGCTGAAGACAGTTAGGCACAGGTTGGAAGACAACACCCTCAAAGCTTGGAGATCCACCTTAAAGGATGTGGTATATGCTTTATATCAGTGACCAAAACACAGTGATACTTCATATATTGCAAGAAAACACAGGTATGGGAATAAGTGGTGGTAGTGGTTCCTCTTATTACGCCTAATAACTTATTGAATTTTTGCTTCCTGCAATTTTTGGATCTGGTGGTTCAGAGATCATAGGTCCCAGAGATGTAATGTTTCCACAATCTGTCCACTGAATTAGAACTTGAGAATGCCACTCAGTCATTTTGTATTCCTCATGCTACTGAATCAACTAGCAAAGGTGGAGGTACTAACTGAAGTGACTGGTCCTGATTACCAAGGAAAAAATTGGGTTTCTGCTACACAATGGATTATTTTCTGGGGCATGTCCAATAATAAGGTTAATGGAAAACTACAACCAATAAAAAAAAAAAGGGCAGGTCCACTGAGGATTCCAACTCTTACAGAATGAACGTTTGAGATATCCCAAGAGGTAAAGAACCTTGACTATCTGAAGCACTGGCAGAGGGAATATAGAATAAATAGTGGAAGAAACAGGTAAATATCAACCATGGCCTTATGACCAGTAACAGAAACAAGCACTGCAGCAGTACACATGTGCATGCACAGACAAAAAATTTTCTTTTTCAATTTGCACACTGATCCTATCAACATTACCCTAGCAATGACATCACTGTAACAATGGCACCCACTTTGTTTCAGCACCACCCTTTAGTGCAAGCTTCTAGCTTCTTTTGATACTTCAAAACAAGTCTGCCTTCTGTCAGAGGTACCAGGATCAGCTGAGAGGACTTCTTTCTCATATGTCTGGGGCCATGTTCCTAGGGTTTTCCTCTGAGAATCAAACTTGTGTTAACCTAAACCTCTCCCAACCTCTCCCTTTTTTCCTCTAGTATTAGGAGTGACTGTGCTTTTCGGTGGTCAGCAGGGGGTTCTCCTGGGCAGGCTGGTCCTGAAGCAGGCCTCCTGAAATGGGGTGCCTTGGACCTGGTCCACACAGTCCAGGCTCTGCCCATCCTTCTCAGAGGATGCTGCTGCTGTAAGTCTGCTCACCCCCTAGGCTCCCTCGTGCCCTTCCACCTGGGACTGGTGGTCCAGCTGTTTCCTGCAGTCATTATATCTGGATTTTACTCTCAACATGCTCCACATCTGTGTCTCTGATTCCCTATATGAAATTTCCTGTCTTCAAAATTCTTAGCGTGCTTTTTTTTTCCTTTTCTTAACTCTAACACTAGGAGACAGTTTAACACTTCTAATCAGAGCAAGCTTTTTGGTATGCCTGTCAGCCACAAAGAAAATTTTTTTTAAAGTTATCACTTGAAAATTTTCTTATTGGCTATAATTACTCTATTTCAGGATCAATAAAAAACAACGAAATTACATTACAGTTTTTCACAAGCATCCCAAAAAAATTAGACGAAGAGAGACTACCAGTTGATGAATGGTCCTATCAGTTCTGACTAACGTTCAATGACATCCAAAGACTGCAAAGGCATCCAGTATTGTTAACCAAAAAAACTATTTTTAAGATTTTTCATCTATGAAGACTGCCATCATATAATATGACCTTATCACTATTTTTTTCTAGTTAATCAATAATTCAACAACAGAAAAAGACACTGATTGGGAAGGGAAACTCTATGGAGAAATCTACTTTAGTTCTATACAGGAGTGTTTTTATCCTTACTCAACTTTCCTTTACAAACCACACAGGTCCTTGGAAGGCAGTGAACAAAGCAAAGTAAACAAACTCTGCACTTGTTTATTTCAATTTTTAAACGTCCATCCCATGGTAAAATCTTTAGGTTAAAAAAACAACACGTGTTTTAAAGATAAATTTACCTTTAGAAAAAAGCAGATTTTTAATATGGGCATCACAGAAGACAATAAATAAAAACTAATCAGGCAAAATGGCTATCTTCTAAATCAGAAAACCAGCATTTATACATTCTGAAAGCATAATGGTCAAGGTTTGAAAACAAGCTTTGTCTTCTCTAGGTTTCCTCAATGAATTAAACAATGGACAAAGAAACATATAGTACATCTGTCTGGGTCATAAAATAAATGTCTGATAAATACCACCCCTTAGTCAACGACTAAAGTTATACTATTAATTCATAAAATTTTTAGAAAACATAGAATCTGCTCTCTACTGATACAAGCAATTCATTAACACTTCTTTCTAACAATAACTATCTCCAAAAATAATTTTTAAAAAGGCTCTGGACAATATGCTGAATAAATATTATACTAAGATACAATAAAAATACATGCACACACTAGATGTTTATGACTGAATGAATGGTTTACGTTTATGACTGCATAAGTTACACAGTTTATAAATATGTTGTATTAGCAATATATTGTCTAGTGAAATAAGGTTTGGAGGATGAGGCAGAGGACTTGCTTATACGCCTGACTCCATCAACATCATGCTGTATAATCTGAGCCAAGTCACTTCAGGCCTTATTCTTTCTACCTGTAAAATGAGGGATAATAATATCTGCCTCTACTCACTTACAACTAAAATAATAACTGTAAAAACAAAACTGTGGGAGAAGGAGGTTATATACACATATTAAATTTCACCTCCTTTATCTAAAGAAAAAAGTATTAAAACAAAAGTTGTGACATGCCTGGCTTACTGACCTTGAAGAGAACAGAGTGGTATAAAAGAAAGAGCATGACTTTCAAAACGAGACAAACCAGACTCCACCACCTACTACACTTGTGACCTTGGGCGAGTCTATGTAAACTCTCTAATGTGGAGTTTCCTCATCTATGAAATATGAACATTTATCTCTTAAGGGTTGTAATGAGTTTTGAGTAAGGAAAAATATGTCAACTACCCAGCACAGTGCCTTACACATTAAAAAAATGTTAGTTTCTTTGCCTTGAACTTAGTGGGTGTATTTAAAACTATATTCTTACTTTTGAAGTCATGCAAAAATCTGATTTCAAGAAAAGCTAAAACGCAAAGGGATTGGGCTCTTCTCATTCCAAAAATGATTCATATTTTTAAAAGATTCTTTTTGGCAACTCTTTTCTCTGTTAAGGTATAAACTGACAAATTGAGAGTCAGTTGAATTCACAGACTGTATTCAACTTTACTACAGAAACCAAACACAAAACGAACATCCTTTTAACTGCCTACATACACAATTCCTAGTATTGTCTTCCACTTTCAGTGTTAAGCCTACAAGAAAGTACAAAAAGGGGGTCGGCCCTGTGGCCAAGTGGTTAAGTTCGTGCTCTCTGCTTCGGCCGCCCAGGGTTTCGCGTGTTCAGATCCTGGGCACGGACATGGCACTGCTCATCAGGCCATACCGAGGCGGCATCCCACATGCCACAACTAGAAGGACTCACAACTAAAAATATACAACTATGTACTGGGGGGCTTTGGGGAGAAAAAGGAAAAATAAAATATTTAAAAAAAAAAAAAAAAAAGAAAGTACAAAAAGCCCTCTTTCATTTTCCTCTGGTCAGTAGACAAAAGAGGAGTTTTCAGTTATGTCAAATCCACAGTGCTTTCAAAGCTAAACACCAAAGTGAGGAAGGAAAACGACTGAAGACTATTACTAGATACAACTGACTTTCTTCTGTAGATATATTATTCATTTCTTTAACTTAAGCAAATAAAATAAACCAAAACCCATTCTGATCAAGGATAAACCCAAACTATTAAAGTAACCTTATGAGAAATCAATTCAGTGCTGAATTTCTAGTTATAAAATGTATTAAGCAAAAAGTATCATCTGTGACAGGAGAGATGGGATGTTTCCAAGGATGAGAGAATTTCTAGAATTCACTCAGAGCAAATACTATTAATTGTAAGATATATCCAATATGTACTCAGAACCTAGCAGCTGAATCCACAAGGGTTTAGCGAGCAAAAATTTTGGCACAAAAAGTGGAATAACATTTACTCAAGAATAAAACTGGAGCCATATTTAGCAATCTAAAACTTTTTAAACCAAGAAAAAAATGATCATGAAGGAAGCTCCTGTAATCATCTGGTTTGCTTTCTAGACAAGGGTTGCAATAGAATTGAACGCTTTTGAATGAAAAAAACAAACACCACCACAAAAATTTGGTACAGACTCTGGAAATCAGCCACACTTACTCTGAATGAAACTCTTGCTGACAGTTTAGAAAAAAGGGTGGAGAATAGGTCTGTTTATCATTGCTTTCACCTAAAAACTGTTAATCATTAAGGATGGTACAGGTACCAAATAAAATTTTGCTTCCTTTCTAAATATACACAGTTTCCTATAAAGTACAGCACATTTTGCAATTTTTTATGTTTTTGCAACAGTAATTTTTCTTCCTCTCCAAAACAACCTCTTAGTCTGCTGTTTCTGTTTGTTTCATCCGCACTTAGCAGATCATGCTTCAGTGACTTAGAAATCTCAGCCACCAAAATTCAAGCCAAAATTTGAATTGAGAGGGGAGGGGGGAAAGTCAAGTAACTAAACTACAGTTGGAAGGACAAATAGTTTTACCTCCTATGACTTTATAGTGTGCTCTTTTAATCCCGAACCAGTGTCCAATTTTAAGGACAGAAAAGTTATAAATTTATTTTTAATTTAAGGAATTATTTTTTAACTATCGTAGCTCTCTTGGCACCATCTTCCAATTTTACCTTCTGGCAATGACACAAAACCACAAAGACCATTCCACATGTTAACATTGGATTCTTCAGGTAAAATAGTTTCGTGCTCTGGGAAGTTTCAATATAAGGACTTACTCAAATTTGCCAAGTTATCATATACTTAATTTAAAAAACAAGAGGGAGGGAAAAAAAGAATGTAGTCAGGTTGGAGATAAAGTCTGGATAGTTAGATTATAATCATGCACTCGGGCTACTGAGCCACGTCTCATTTTCTCACTACTAACAGTTTAAAGATTCGGTTCCTTCTATCTTATGAATTAAAAGACGACGGTAAAAAGCTTTCTTAAAATAAAACCACCTTTAAAAATGGTAGCACCCAATCTGAAATAACACTATACAGTTAAAAGTTGGATGGAGACTATAAGACATTAATATAATTAACATGTCTGAAAGAACAGTAACTATATTAATGAACTTATAGACCAAAGATCAAATGCTCTATCAAAAATTAAAAGAAAAAATTAATAACTGTCTTTTTTTTGCTTTGCTAAATCCCCATCTTACCATTAAGCACTTTATAACATACCTTTGTAGAATGCCATTTTCCTGGGGTATTACACCATTGATAGCTGCCTGCAAACAAAAAAACACGATGATCATTTAAAGTAACAGAAAACTGCTGGGGGGAGGCAGGGACGAGGACACCGTAAAGGGTAATAAGTATACTTTGAAAATTTAAACATAATACTAATTGTTTTCTTAATGATACAAAATATTTTCTATTAAACGTTTCTCTACTACCTATAATAAAACTGTATTTTAGAAAATTTTAAAAACATGCATTTGGCATATAATATTTCCCAAATCTTGAGTCATAAAAAGTAATTTAATTCTGCAGTCTTCATTCAAGCAAAACACCCACAAAACCAATGCTTAAGGATGTCAGAATAAGTAAAATCAGTACCTTAAAGTAAACTTTTTAACATTATTTCCTTCCTCACATTGAGAGGAGTAAGATAGAAAATCACAAATGAAAAACTCCAATAAGAATTAAAAACTAGTTCAGGAATTAAATTCCTTCTTTCATGTTATAATCATTACTCTTAATGAAAAGAACATTGAGAAGGAAAAAATGTAGGGGCAAAAGGTCTTTGATAAACACAGCACCATGATTATATCAGGTTACAAAAGGAGGCAGGAGCATCACAGGGGAAGTTTCCTGATACAAAACATTCCTGAAATTGAACTTTACGTTAACAAGTCACCATTTACTCAGAACATAGCAACGTGTGACATCATATGCTCATTTTTGAAGACTACTAAGCAAGCAGGCTATTACATCCTGGATTGTGAGCAGTTCACTGCAGGGTAATAATGAAGATTCTCTAGAGGAAAAAAAAGACCTTTTCAACTTTGCCCCTGCATCACAACAACTTCTTACCTCCCCTTCCCCATCAATGTCCACAACAAAAGGAAAAAGTAAAAAAAAAGCTAACACTTCCATGTTTTATCAGTTGCCTGCAAATCAATTGCCAAAAGGAGTTTGTGTATTTTGTGAAACATTAACTTGAATATTTGCCAGAGGTGGGTCAAGTTTACAATGTTAGACTGTTGAACGGAAATAAAGTAGAATGTAAGATGCTTGCTATGAATTTTGAGAGTTGGAATGTTCCACTGGCAAAACAAAAAAACAAAGAAATCCACAAATTAATATAGACAGTGGATACCATAGAACCCTGACAACTCTGGAGGCTCATAAATCCTTTGAGTCAAGGAAATGCTAAAATCAGTTTTCAAAGCCACAAATTCAATGGAAGCATCTCTGCCTAGTGCCAGGTCAACTACCCCTTTTGTGTTGACAGGAATGGTTCCACATACAAATATCTCCTTTGCTAAAAAACAGAAAATGGTATGAGAATGTTCTGTGATGTTGGAAAAGAAACAAAATACCAGAGTTTGGAAAGATTTTGTTCAAATTTTCACTAGGGAATGCCAAGGTATAACGGAAAGAACACTAAAGATTTATAAAGTCCCAAGTTTGAATCTAGACTCTCCCATTTACTAATCTGATCCTTAATATATTCTGTATTCATTCAACCTCCTCGAGCCTCAGTTTCCTCATCTGTATAACGACCTAGTACTATATTTCAGCCAAAATGGGCCTGCCTTTTTGTTCCTCAAAGGCATCAAGTTCTTCTATTTCCTAGGGCCTTTGGAGATACTCTATCTGTTTGGAATGCCCTTTCCCCATTCTTTGTATGGCCAAATCTTAATCATCATAATTGAGGTTTCTGTGAGATACACTTTTTCAAAAAACTCTTCTCTGATCAATCCCCCATCTAAGTAGGTTTGCTCTCACAAAGAACCCTATACTTTTCCTTCAAAGCATCTGATAATTACTTATTGGGTGATTACTTGGTTTATGTCTGCCTTGCTCACTAGACTGTAGGCTCCATCATGGAAAAGACAATATCAATTTTGTTCACCACTTTATCCCCATTGCCAAGCGCAGTGTCAGTACATAAAAGGCACTCAATAACTATTTGTTAAGTGAATGATGCTAGAGGAGTACAAAGAAAAGCCACATATTCAAGACTTCACTAAGGTTCAGAGAAAGCTTCCTGGATGAAATAATGTCCCAACTATGACTGAAGGATAAGTGAAAAGTAGCAAGATGGGAGAGGGGACAATACTATGCAGAAGGAACAGTCACACATCTCTACTTTCAACCCTTTTCCTCTTCCAAGATCTCACATCATTTTAAACAATATATTTGTTTTGGGGTAGGAAGATAATCCCTGACCTCAACATTATATACATAAACTTTGCACATAAATAAGTAAAATGTAATCCAGAATGAAGGTACAGTAAAAGTATAATTTGCTAAAGGAATACAGAACAGGGAGAGAATTTTTGTCTGTGAGGATTAAGGAAAGTTTCAGAAAAGAGATAGCATTTAATCTGGACACCAAACAATCGGTAGATATAGAAGCAAAAGAAAATCTCAGATGAGTTCAATTTTGAACATATTAACTTTGAGGTGATAGTAGGATATTACTTGTTCACTTAACAAATATGTATTACTTGCCAACTATGTACCAAGCTCTGTGCTAGGCAACGGAGATATACCGATGGACATAACACAGCTTGCCTTCTTGCAGGGACAAAAATATATTCAACAATTAATTTTACTATGAGAAGTTCAGGTAATATCCAAATGGAGAAAAAATGTAATTTAAAAAATCAGAGCTACGTTAAGTGAAGCAACATCTGTTTAAAGGCAAATAAATGAAGCCCCAAAATATTTTCATTCTCTCCCTAAGTTTTCTTCTTTGACAAAGAGAAGCGGGACAAAAATAGAATCTTGGGGAATTCACATGTGTAAGAAAAAGAGAAGAGAAACAAAAACAAAACAACAAAAATGGACGTGCTAGGAGGCAAAAGGTCAGGAATGTGTCATAGAGGGAGCAAAGAAGGGACTACAAGGAGGGATTAGATAAAATGGAAAAATGAAAATAGTCTAATATATGAGGCCTGAGAAGAGATTATTAAAAATATGTGAAAACAATTTTAGTAAGAGCTAGATTTTAAAAAGCTCAGAAATACATGTGAAATAAGAAGGTAAGTATAATTGACTCTTGAAACAGCGTGAAAAGTATAAAGATAGGAACTGCAAGGAGAAGAACAGCTGGAATAAGTTTTTGCTTGCTTTTTCTTTTTTTAAGAATAGTGATTTCTTGAGCTTAAACAGAATTCATTGGAAAGGGAAACAATAAAGACTCAAGACACAAAGGGTAAAACTAAAAGTTTGGTTCAACAAACTTACCAAATGCCTATTCATTGCCAGGTACTAAGCTAGACTTTGAGGATGCCTGGTACCTGATCTAGGACTCAGGAGAGCACAGACAGAGGGGATACCTCTAGAAAAAAGATGGATAAAACCTGGATTATACAGTAGAAATGATACTAAATACTTAGAGGAACCACATATCATTTGCTAAATGCTAATTATCCCATTGCTAATTTTTTTTTTGCTAGGAAGATATTATATCTCTCATTCCATAAAGAGGAAAATGATGATAGGGACTGATTGAATATTTGGCCAAAGTAACAGAGAACAAAGACAATATTTCTATTTCTGTGACCGATTCAAACCACTACAGTGGATATTAATCAGACTGCAGTGTATTTTAAGAAAAGTATCTTGCCTTGACCAAGTTTACAGAAGTTTGAAAATCCACTCTGGTATAATTATTATTGCTTTCATACTAATTATGTCCATGACATTTTTAATGGACAGTCATTCGTCACTTAACAGTGAGGATATGTTCTGAGAAATGCATCATTAGGTGATGTCATCATTGTGTGAACATCATACAATGCACTTGCACAAACCTAGATGGTATAGCCTACTACACACCTAGGCTATATGGTACTAATCTTATGGGACCACCATCGTATATACAGTCCATCATTGACTGAAAGGTCGTTATGTGGCACGTGTCTCCAGTTAATATACTACAATGAGAATCTACCTTCTAAGTTCTCTTTAGCAAAATTTGATATGAACAATACTCTGGAATGTCATTTCCCAGAATCCACTTGAAGACACGTGAGGTAGATTTAAAGCATAGTGAAAGCCAAGGTCAGAGGTGGCCATAGGAGAGTAAGAATATTCTTATCTTCAGCCTTAACAGAAGACGAAAATGACCAGACTCATGGTGGGCTTTAGACCTTTTGGTAAAGGGAAATGGAAAAAATTCCTGTAGATCTCCTTAAAACATCAGATATGAATGGAAACCAAGCCACTGGTAAATTGGTGCATTATAAAACTGCAGTAGCTTATACAAATCATCTCCTACACATATAGCAAATCTCGGCTTTGGTCTTTTAATTTTTTTTTAATGAATGACCCCTAAAGAAAATGCCAAAGAGATTTCTTGAGAAGGCAGGAGATGAGACAGGGATGTACAGACAGCATCCAAATGCCTTAATGATAACTTCTGAGTGAAGGAGTTGTAGTAACAAAAAAGGAAGCTAACAGTATATAGTTCTTACCAGGTGCCACACATTCTCTAAGTGATTATGTATATTAACTCATTTAATTCTCAGACTGCCCCCATTTTACAGATGAGGATAATAAGAAAACATAATAGAAAACTGTAACAACATTGGGGAGGCAAAAGATGAAAGAAAAAGACTGATAAATTGGATTTCAAAATTTTAAATGTCTGCTCTTTAAAAGACACCATTAAGAAAATGAAAAGGTAAGTCACGAACTGGGAAAAGCACTAGCAACACATATATCTGAGAAACGACTTGTATTCAGAATACATAAAGAATTCTTCTAACTTAACAATAAGTCAATAAGAAAACAGCAAAAGATTTGAAGAGACACTTCTGAAAAGAAAATGTATGAATGGCCAATAAGCAGATAAAAAGATGTTCAAATTAAACAGTCACCAGAGAAATGCAAATTAAAACCATGATAAGATACATACCTATTAAAATGGCTAAAATCAATTCAGATGATACAAGTTTTGGCAATAATGTCGAGTAACAGGAAGTCTCATACATTACACAATCATTTTCAAAATTGTTTGGTTAGTTTTGTATAAAAGTGAACATATAACCTAGCAATGCTATTCTTAAGTATTTATCTAAAAGAAATGAAAACATATGCCCAAAACAAAGAAATGTATACTAATTCTCACAGCAGCTTTATTCATAATACCCAATAACCAGAAGCAACTCAAATGCCCAATAGGCAAATGTTTCTTGGGGTATACCACACTGTCTGGGTACAACAGAATACTTCTTAGCAATAAAAAGGAACAGACTACAGATACATTCAACTACATAAGTGCATCTCGAAAATATTACAATAGAGGAATGAAGTCAGACACATAGGAGAAAACAGCATATGATTTCATGTATATGAAACTCTAGAAAAGACTAATTTAATCTCCAAACAAGGCAGATCAAGGGTTGCTTGGAGTGAGCGGGGAATGATAGGGAAGGGACAACAGGGAAATTTAGGGATGATGACTGTGCTGGTGGACGTTACAGAGTGCATACATCTGTCAAAACTCATCAAAGCGTACACTTAAAATGGGTTCATTTAACCTTCAATAGTTACTTTCTTTTTTTTAGAAAGATTAGCCTTGAGCTAACATCCGCCACCAATCCTTCTCTTTTTGCTGAGGAAGAGTGGCCCTGAGCTAATGTCTGTGCCCACCTTCCTCTATTTTATACATGGGACACCTGGCACAGCATGGTTTGATAAGCGGGGCACAGGTCCGCACCTGGAATCCAAACGGGCGAACCCCGGGCTGCCGTAGCAAAGCACGTGAACTTAACTGCTACATCACTGGGCTGGCCCCCAATAAAGTTAATTTTTAAAAAGAGGACCACAAAGAAATCTACTTCAAAAACAGTAAAATGGCTGAAATTAAAAAGACTAACACCACCAACTGATGGTGAGGATTTGGAGGACTGGGACTCTCATACATTGCTCATAGGAATGTAAAATGGTACAACTACTTTAGAAACAGTTTGAGAGTTATATATACAGTTAAACGCTTACCATACAATCCCACAATTTCACTCTTAGGAATCTAACCAAGAGAAATAAAAACATACGTTCACCAGAGACGAGTACACAACTATTCATAGCAGCTTTATTCATAATACCAAAACAATAATCTAACCAAAGTGTCCATCAGTCTATGAACAGACATACAGATTGTGGCATATTCACATAAACAAACGTTATTCAATAATAAAAATGAACTTCTGATACATGCAACAATATGGATAAATCTCATATACATTACGTTGAGTGAACAATGGCAAACACAAAAGAGTGCATACTGTATGACTCCCTTTATACGAAGTTATAGAACAGACAAAACTACTAAAGTGTGGTAATAAAAACCAGATTAGTAGTTGCCTGGAGCAGGATTGGGGGTTACTGACTGGAAAAGAGAACAAATTTCCTAACATGATGGAAATCTTGATGGGAGGGAGGTGGATACAAAATGTATACATTCATGAAAACTCACAGAGCTGTATATACTTAAAATCAGTATAAGTATGTAAATTAGTCATTGACAAAGTTGATTTAACAAAAGAATATTAAAACTTTACTTTAATTCAGTTTCATAGAATGCTAGAAAAATGCAATCTCAGATGCACACATTGCCCAATTAGCTATTATTATGACCCATCTGTGGTGTGTACCTGCCTATCATCCCTTCCCTCTTTTCTTTTGATACAGATCCTGTGTTTCCTTTGGAGAATTACTCTTGCCTCATCCCATGTGGTGGTGGAAATGTGTTAATCATGATGACCCAACTTAGGCCAATCAGATTCTACTTGGAATATGGATCTTGAATGAGTGACTGATTGAAGCTGTGTCCTTCTGACAACAGCGCTCAAGAGGCAGGCTCATGATGAGTTTCTGATGGAGCAACACTGTTTACTGATCTTCCTAAGACTTGGTTGGTCAAGTTTTCCTTCAACTGTGTGAGCTTCTCAGCATCCTTTCAATAAATCCTGCTTCCCATCCACTCCAAAATTCCACTTTGTATTCAAAGAATAATAAAGAGAGATTAGATGAGGTCACATGATAAACAATATAATACACATTAAGTTACTAACAGACCACTATTTTTCCAGGCTTCAACAATTATATCATACCATTATCATTAGCTTTATTCTTATTAGCAGCCTTCTTAGCTGATCTCCAAATTACTGATTGCAGTAATTAATGAAACTACATACTAAGTATATTTCAAATATAAGAACTTATGAACAAGCAGAAAAAGAAAACCTATCAAATTTTAAAATTTATGAAAATAAAAGTGATAAATACATTTTCATTATATATACAATCACACATATATTATTAGCAGACAATCAGAATTACCAATTTAGGCAACTCTGCATATTCCACATGTCTGGAAAGACTGTGAACTAGGATAATAATTACTATTGCAATATGAGCTTGGTTTTGTCCATTATCCATTTTTTTCTATCTCTTGAAAATATTTAAAGTATAAAAAAATTACTTTCTAAATTAGTGTACTCTTGTTCAACTTGAAGTTATGACTCTATGGTTTGTCAGATTTCAAATATTTTCAAAATACCTAAATAAGTATTGGACCCACAAAGTTTTGGTATTTTAGCATTCACAATTCTGATCTTGCTATCAAGCGAATTCTTCCAACAAACCCAGACTTTCTCTCCTCCGTTCATACTGATGCTTTATACAGAATAACCTTTCTCCTTTCCACCAACCCAAATTCATTCACTCTTTTATTCAATGAGCACCTCATATGATCAAGGCAGCGTTTTAGGCACTGGAAGGAATACAAGATGACAAGACATGTTCCTCCCAGAACAAGCGGTTACAGAAATAATTGCAATGTAATGTGAGAAACAATATGCCATCACAAAGGAAGGCATGCCTATTGTTGCTTAACGGAACTCAAGACCCAGATTTGAATCATTTTCTTCAAGAAAATTTAACTGACTCATACCACCTATTACTTAATGATTTTTCCATTGTGTTTTACGTACATAGCACTCATTCATTTTATTCGTTCATTTGAATATTTCATTAATTCATTCCACCATTAACCCATCTGATAATTACTAACCTGGACTATTCTGAGTACTGAGGAAACAACGGCTGTGAACAAAACAGAATCATTCTCTCATGTTTTTGCCTTGAGTAGGATCACTGAGAAGTTCTGACAGAGTCCATCATTGTACAGCTATGAGTTGCGGGATTTTCCCCTTTGACCTTGTATGAGGAAAAAAAATCACTTTCTCCTGTGTGTCTGCTCTACTCTCAATACTCTACTACAACACTACTTCATTTC
>NC_060271.1:8282025-8415159 GCF_021613505.1 Equus quagga | reverse complement strand
TGTCTGCTCTACTCTCAATACTCTACTACAACACTACTTCATTTCTGACACCAGATCTGAGGGTTTTCCATACATCAATCAATTCTATGACACCAACTAGGTGCCCTACAATTTAACTCAATTCTGACACTATCTACCTGGAGATAGCATCAGATCCAACAAGTTAAGGGCTCAATCCCACAAGACTACTCCTACTGCAGATACTAACAACAAGTCCAGGTTGTTATCTGTGCTTGTGACCAACCAGCTTTAAGTTGGAGGTTCCCACGACCCTCTCCTCGATTCCACTAATTTGGTAGAGCTGCTCACAGAACTCAGGAAAACATTTTACTTACTAGATTACCAGCTTCTTATAAAAGGATATAACTCAGGAACAGCCAGATGGAAGAGATGCATAGGGTCAGGTATGTGGGAAGGGACACAGAGCTTCCATGCTCTCTCCAGGCATACCAGCCTCCCCATAACTCCAGGTGTTCACCAACCCAGAAGCTCCCCAAATCCTACCATTAGGATTTTTATGGAAGCTTCATTACATAAGCATGATCAATCATTAACTCAGTCTCCAGTCCCTCTCCCCTTCCCAGAGGAAGGGGATGGGACTGAAAGTTCCAGACTTCTAATCAAGGCTCTGTCTTTCTGGTGACCAGCCCCCATCATGAAGCTAGCCAGGAACCCAAGAGTCTCCTCATTAGAACAAAAGACACTCCTATCACCTGGGGAATTCCAAGGAATTTAGGAGAGCTGTGTCAGGAACCAGGGTCAAAGACCAAATATTAGAACAAATGACACTACTAGCGCTCTTATCACTTAGGAAATTACAAGGGTTTTAGAAGCTCTGTGCCAGGAATTGGGAGCAGAGACCAATATATATATTTTCTATTATTTCACAGACCTCATTAGTATTATGTTAATCAAGTGAGCTATGAGAAAAGGGTCTATTTGGGGTTGAAAATTTTCCTAGCTATGGATGTGAGAGGCCAACGAAACAAGAGTAGTAGATTTAAGTGTCCACACTAAATTGGAGAGTTCCAAAGAAAGACTATGAGATTATGGTTGGAAGTCAATGAGGCCTCAAAAAGATGCTTAACACCATTTTCTCCTCTTTCCTTCTGGGCAGAAAGGAAAATCATCTTTCATAAATAATTATTTAGGTTTCCATTAAGTATCTGTAACAGATTATTTCCAACATCTACTATATTTAAATTCTCCTAAATTTTCCTTCAAATTCCTACTTTTCAAATATTTTAATCACTATGATACCCGCCTCTAAACTTTCATCAAGTACTCTACTGTATGACTCCGAAGCTGATGAGTCTTTCCTCCATTCTTGTGGACTTCAATAGAGGAACATATTTAAGATACTATGAAGGCAAACCAGTGCAAGTAATTTGAAAGTCAGGAGAACAGCTGGGAAGAAGAGATGATATCTAAACCAAGTGTTAAAGCAGGGCTCTTCTAGGTAAAAGAGACTTGAGTGAGAGAATTCAGGGAGAGATTTTTTTTTTTAAGTGCAAAAGTATGAATCTACTTAATCTATCCAGGAAACTGAAAGTAGTTCTGTGTGGCTTCAGCAAAGGTTTGAGTCAGGAAGCAGTGAGAGGCTGGTTGGAAAGGTAAGCAAGAGTTAGATTATGAGAGCCAGTATAAAGGCATTAAAAGTTTTACTTAACCTGAAGATAATGGAGAAGCAACTACTGCATCTCAAAGTTGCCCTTTAGGAAGATCATTTGGGCAGGGTTGCTAGTTAAGAATTGAAAAAGAGGAAATTGCTGAGAATGATGCCCAGGCTTCTGGCTTGAGTGACGGAGTAGACTGCTCCTGCTCCAGTCTTCCCAATCACCAAAAATGCAAGCAATTCTCATGATTCTGTTGTTCAAGTCAAAAACTGTGTAGTCATCCTCAATTCTTTTCTTTCTCACACCTTTATTCTATCTCCAAAATGTAGAATCTGACCGACTTTCTCTGCTACCACCCTGATCTAAAGCACCATCTTTCCTCTGGATTAGTATTTCAACGACCTCCAAACTGATCCCCAGTCCCCCTGCTTGCATCATTGCCCCACCACACTTACTGCCTATTCACACAGCAGCCAGTATGTCAGTAAGTCAAATAAAACCCTTTTCCCACTCAAAATACTCTGATGATATAGAAAGGCATTAAAGTCCTTATTCTGACCTTAAATAATCAAGTGATGTCAACATCATGGCAGAGTAAACTTTCGCAGGACTCTCTCCCCTCCAACATACAATGAAAAGGGAAATACATACTCCAACAGAGGACATCCTAACACAACACAAAAAATGTCAGAGACACACACAGCCATAGGATGGAGGGTGGAGAGTTTGTAGCACCACTCAGAGGAGCTAGAACATGGTAAGAGAGAACTTCACTCCCTCCCCTAAAAACTGCAAACCACAACTACAGGAGGCTCGAAGAGGGAAGGAATGGGGGAGCGGATGTTCATTCGCAGGAACACCAAGGACCCCCAAGGGCCCATACGGCCTAGAGGGAAGACCTCTACCTGGGCGAGAGCTTTCGTGGGGGGTGACCTCATCAAGCCAACACCCCAGGAAAGCAGGTAGCGAGAGCAGAGTGAGAAAGACTAGAGTGCACGCAGGAGAAAGCGCCCCATCCCTGACCTGGCCCCCCACTCCCACTGCCTGGGATCTCGGCTGAAGGCAGAGGGCTCAGAAGATGCTGGTCTTGACCCCCCACCAAGTGGCAATAAGCAGTAACTGCAACTAAATAATATCAGGACGCGTAGGAACTGAACCACCTCCTCTAGCAATATCAAACACTATATCAAATCTCCAGGCCAGAGAGACAGCAACAAGTACCCAGAATTCAGCCCTGAGGACACAGAAATATGTAATCTAAATGAAAATGAATTCGAAACAGCTATCATCAAAAAACTCAACAAGATAGAACAGAATGTAGAGAAACAATTCAACGAGTTCAGGAGCTACTTCACAAAAGAGATTGCAACTATAAAGAAGAATCAATCTGAAATATTAGAAATAAAAGACATAATGGAAGAGATAAAACAAAATATGGATTCCCTGAATGCTCGAGTGGACATCATAGAGGAGCATATCAGCATAACTGAAGATAGACATTTTGAAAGGCTCCAGACAGAGGAGGAGGGAGAACTAAGACTAAAAAGAAATGAAGAAAATCTCCGAGAAATATCCAACTCAACTAGGAAATGCAACATAAGAATTATAGGTATTCCAGAAGGAAAGAGGAGGAGAATGAAGCAGAAAGCGTGTTCAAATAAATAATAGCAGAGAACTTCCCAAAGCTAGGGAAAGAGAGGGAAATCCATGTGGAAGAGCCTTCTAGATCTCCTAGATATGTCAATGTAAAAAGACCTACTGCAAGGCATACAGTGGTAAAACTGACAAAAAATGAATGACAAAGAAAGAATATTAAGGGCAGCAAGGGAGAAGAAAATAACCCTCAAAGGAACTCCTATCAGGCTTTCAGTGGATTTCTCTGTAGAAACCATACAGGGTAGGAGAGAATGGAATGACATATTCAAATCTTTAAAGGACAAAAATTTACAGCCAAGAAAACTCTTATGCAGCAAAAATATCCTTCAGATATGATGGACAAATAAAAACTTTCCCAGACAAACAAAAGCTAAGGGAGTTTGTAGCCACAAGACACCCCCCCCCCACAAGGAATCCTCAAGAAGGCCTTCATACCTGAAAGAAAAAGGGGGCGGGGGGAGAAAGGGGTTATAAAGCATGGAGTAAGGAGATAAACAGGTAGACAGAGTTAGAATAGAAGAGCAAATACTCAAGTATAGCATTAAAGATAACAGGGAAGGAAAACACCAAAAACAAAGATAATCTTGTCAGTTTAAACACAAACTCATAACGCAAGATGGAATAAGATGTGAGAAAAACAACTTAGGAGGGGAGGAGGAAAAGGACTGAATCGGCTTAGACTAAGGACATAAGAGGCCATCAAAAACAGGACTATCTTATACACGAGATTCTGAATACTAACCTCATGGTAACCACTAAACGAAAAAGCAGAACAGAGACACAAATAATAAATAAGAAGAAAACAAAGAAACACATCATAAAATACAACATAATTATATGGGTAGACCAAAACACACAGGACAAGAAACAAAGGAAATGCAGGGAAACCAGAAAACGAGTGATAAAATGACAGCATTAAGCCCTCATATACCAATAATCACCCTAAACTTAAATAGGTTGAATTCTCCAATAAAAAGACACAGAGTGGCAAGATGGATTAAAGAATAAGACCCAAGAATATGCTGCCTCCAGGAAACACAGCTCAGCTCCAATGACAAACATAGGCTCAGACCAAAGGGATGGAAGATGATACTCCAAGCTAATGGCAAACAAAAGAAAACAGGTGTTGCAATACTTACATCAGACAAAGTAGACTTCAAGATAAGGCAGGTAAAGAGAGTCAAAGAGGGGCAGTATATAATGATCAAAGGGACACCCCATCAAGAAGAAATAACGCTTATAAATATCTATGCACCCAACACAGGAGCACCAAAGTTCATAAAGCAATTATTAACAAACTAAAAGAAGACATTAATAATAACGCAATAATAGTAGGGGATCTCAACACTCCACTCACATCAATGGATATATCATCCAGACACAAAATCAATAAGGAAGCAGTGGAATTAAATGAAAAGCTAAACCAGACGGACTTAGACATACACAGAACACTCAATCCAAAAACAACAGAATATACATTATTCTCAAGTGCACACAGCACATTCTCAAGGATAGCGATATGCTGTGAAAGAAGGGAAGCCTCAATAAATTTAAGAAGACTAAAATAATAACAAGCATCTTTTCTGATCACAATGCTATAAATCTAGAAATTAATTACAAGAAAAAAGCTGAGAAAGGGACAAAGATGTGGAGACTCAACAACATGCTATTGAACAACCAATGGATCATTGAAGAAATTAAAGGAGAAATCAAAAAATATCTGGAGAAAAATGAAATGAAAACATACCATACCAACTCAATGGGATGCAGCAAAAGCTGTATTAAGAGGGAAATTCATTGCAATACAGGCACACCTTAACAAACAAGAAAAATCCCAAATAAGCAATCTCAAATTACAACTAACTGAATTAGAAAAAGAACAAACAAAGCCCAAAGTCAGCAGAAGGAGAGAAATAATAAAAATCAGAACAGAAATAAATGCTACTGAAACAAAAAAAGGCACTAGAAAGTATCAATGAAACAAAGAGCTTGTTCTTTGAGAAGATAAATAAAATTGACAAACCCCTGGCCAGACTTACAATGACAAAAAGAGAGACAGCTCAGATAAACAAAATTAGAAATGAAAGAAGAGAAATAACAACGGACACCACAGAAATAGAACGGATTAGAAGAGAATACTATGAAACATTATATGCCAACAGAATGGATAAATTCTTAGACTTTTACAACCTCCCTAAGCTGAAACAAGAAGAAACAGACAATGTGAATAGACCAATCACAAGGAAAGAGATTGAAAGAGTAATCAAAAGCATCCCCAAGAATAAAACCCCAGGACCAAATGGCTTCCCTGGGGAATTCTACCAAACTTTCAGAAAGGATTTAATACTTATCCTTCTCAAGCTATTCCAAAAAATTAGAGAAGATGGAAAACTTCCTAACACATTCATACCAAAGACTGACAAGCAAAACACAAAAAAGGAAAACTACAGACCAGTATTGCTGATGAACACAGATGCAAAAAGCCTCAACAAAATTTTGGCAACCCAAATTCAGCAATACACCAAAAGGATCATACATCATGATCAAGTGGGATTTATACCAGGGACACAGGGATGGTTCAACATCTGCAAATTAATCAACGTGATACACTACATCAACAAATTGAGGAATAAAAACCACATGATCATCTCAATAGATGCAGAGAAAGCATTGAACAAGATCCAACAGCCATTTATGATAAAAACTCTTAACAAAATGGGGATAGAAGGAAATTACCTCAACATAATAAAGGCCATATATGACAAACCCACAGCCAACATCATACTCAATGAGCAAAAACTGAACACCATCCCTCTGAGAACAGGAACAAGACAAGGATGCCCACTATCACCACTCTTATTCAACAGAGTAGTGGAGGTTTTGGCCAGAGCAATTAGGCAAGAGAAAGAAATAAAAGGAATCCAAATAGGGAGTGAAAAAGTGAAACTCTCACTGTTTGCAGATGACATGATCTTATATATAGAAAATCCCAAAGAATCCATCGGAAAACTAATAGAAATAATTAACAACTATGGTAAAGTTGAAGGGTAGAAAATCAACTTACAAAAATCAGTTGCTTTTCTATACTCTAATAACAAACTCACAGAAAGGGAACTCAAGAATATAATTCCATTTACAATCACAACTAAAAGAATATAGTACCTAGGAATAAATTTAACCCAGGAGGTGAAGGACTTATACAATGAAAATTATGAGACATTACTGAAACAAATTGATAATGACATAAAGAGATGGAAATACATTCCATGCACATGGATTAGAAGAATAAACATAGTTAAAAATCTCCATACTACCCAAAGCAATCTACAGGTTCAACACAATCCCAGTTAGAATCCCAATGACATTCTTCATGGAAGTAGAACAAAGAATCCTAAAATTTCATATGGGGCAATCAAAGACCCCCAATTGCTAAGGCAATCCTGAGAAAAAAGAACAAAGCTGGAGGCCTCACAATCCCTGACTTCAAAATGTACTACAAAGCCACAGTGATCAAAACAGCATGATACTGGTACAAAACCAGGCACACAGATCAATGGAACAGAACTGAAAGCCCAGAAATAAAAGTGCCCATTACAGATAGCTAATCTTTGACAAAGGTGCCAAGAACATACAGTGGAGAAAAGATAGGCTCTTCAATAAATGGTGTTGGGAAAACTGGACAGCCATGTGCAAAAGAATGAAAGTGGACCATTATCTCACGCCATACAAAAAAATAAACTCAAAATAAATCAAAGGCTTGAAGATAAGTACTGAAACCATAAAACTCCTGGAAGATAATATAGGTAGTACACTCTTTGACACAGAACTTAAAAGGATCTTTTCGAATACCATGTCTTCTCAGACAAGGGAAACAAAAGAAAAAATAAACAAGTGGGAATTCATCAGACTAAAGAGCTTCTGCAAGGCAAAAGAAACTAGGATCAAAACAAAAAGACAACCCACCAATTGGGAGAAAATATTTGCAGATCATATATCTGACAAGGAGTTTTGCCTCCATAATATATAAGGAACTCACACAACTGAACAATAAATAAAAACAAACAGCCCAATCAAAAAAGGGGCAGAGGAGATGAACACACATTTTTCCAAAGAAGATATACAGATGCCCAATGAGCATGAAAAGATGTTCAACATCACTAATCACCAGGGAAATGCAAATCAAAACCACACTAAGATACCACCTTATGCTGGTTAAAATGGCTATAATCACTAAGACTAAAAATAACAAATGTTGGAGAGGGTGTGGAGAGATGGGAACCCTCATACACTGCTGGTAGGAATGCAAACTGGTACAGCCACTATGGAAAACAGTACAGAGATTCCTCAAAAAACTAAAAATAGAACTACCATATGACCCAGCTATCCCACCACCAGGTATCTACCCCAACAACTTGAAATCAACAATCCAAAGTAACATATGCACCCCTATGTTCCTTGCAGTACTATTCATAATAGCCAAGACATGGAAACAATCCAAGTGCCCATCAACTGATGATTGGATAAAGATGTGGTATACATATATACACAATGGAGTACTACTCAGCTGTAAAAGAAAAACCAAATTCATCCCATTTCCAACAACATAGAAGGACCTGGAGGGAATTACGCTAAGAGAAATAAGCCAGACTGAGAAAGACAAACATCAGATGATTTCACTCATATGTGGAATATGAACAAATACATGAACAAAGAAAACAGTTCACTGGTTACCAGGGGAAGGGGATTGTGGGATGGGCATAGGGGGTGAAAGGGAGCACTTATGTGGTGACAGTCAAGAAATAATGTACAACTGAAATCTCACATTGACATAAACTATGATGAACTCAATAAAAAAAATAATAGTAATCTACATATTCTGGCTCTGGCTGTCTCTCTGACATCATCCTCTTTCACTAACCCCGAGTTCACTTACTCCAGTTGCTCTGGTTTCCTCACCATTTCTTGAATAAGCCAAGCACGCTCCCACAATAAATCCCTTATACTTATTCTTCCCTCTGCCTAGAAGCTCTTCCTTTACATATCCACATACCTCACTTACTTCAGTCAGGTTTCTACTCAAAGGTCATGTCAGAGAGGCCGCCCTTAACCATCTCATCTAAAAAAGAAATCCTTCTAGCCAAGACACTCTACCTAACAAATTATGTATTTATTTGTCTCCTTGTTTATCTGTCTTCCCTCACTAGAGTGTAAGCTCCAAATGACTTTATTTTGTTCACTTACGTGTCCTCAACACCAACAACAGCACCTGGTAAGTAGGTGGTGAGTTAACATACATTGAATACATGAATGAATAAATGAATGAATGCTATAAACCCAAGAAATGAGCAAAGGAACAAGCTGTTGAGGATAGGGAGATTCGAGGCTTTCAATTTTAGGCGTGTTGATTTTACAGTACACATGAGACAGTCACATAGAGATGTCCACCAGATTGTTAAGAATCTAAGGTGTATGAGCTGGAGAAACTCATTTTGGAGTCATGAGTCATCCACTTTAAAAGCATCTGGAAAAAAACAGAACTACCAAATGATCCAGCAATCTCAGTTCTGGATATATAGCCAAAATAATTGAAAGCAAGGTCTCAAAAAGATACATGTACATCCATGTTCCTAACAGCACCATTCACAACAACCAAGAGGTAGAAACAACCGAAATGCCATCCATGGTAATGGATAAAGAAAATGCGGTGTATACATACACAATGGAATACACAATGGAATATTTAGCCTTAAAAAGGAAGGAAATACTTTCACAGGTTACAACATGGATAAATCTCAATGACATTATGCTAAGTGAAACAAGTCAGTCAAAAAATGACAAATACTATATGATTCCACTTATATGAGGTACCTAGACTAGTCAAATTCATGGAAACAGAAAGTAGAATGGTGGTTACCAGGAGCTAGGGGAAGGAGAAAAAAAGGGGAGTTGTAGTTCAATGGGTATAGAATTTTGGTTTTGCAGGATGAAAAAGTTCTGGAGCTCTGTTTCACAACAATGAGAATATATTTAAGACTATTGAACTGTATACCTAAAAATGGTTAAGATCGTCTATATTTTATGTGTTTTCCAACACAATTTTTTTTTTAAGTATTTGCAAAAATCTTAGGAGTGGATTAAGTTTTACCCGAAATGACGGGTAGTGTGAACCAAAAAAAGGCCTCATAGGAGCAGGCCCCGTAGCCAAGTGGTTATTAAAGTTCTGCGCACTCCGCTTCAGCAGCCCAGGTTCTCAGGTTTGGATCCTGGGCGTAGATCTACTCCACTCATCAGCCATGCTGTGGAGGCATCCTACACAGAAAGTAGGGGAAGATTGGCACAGATGTTAGCTCAGGGCTAATCTTCCCCACAATGAAAGAAGAAAAACAAAGTGCCTTGTGATGGAACCTTTGGAATGCCAACATTTAAGGAGTATGTAGGAAAAATAAAATCAGGGAAAATATTAAGCAGAAGTACTCAAAGAACTAGGAGGAGATATATATGGATATTTGAGTTTCAATACAAACCTCAGTTACAGTTACATATATATATTAACCCAATTATTAATAATGAAATGTTGGCCCTGGAGAATTCACCACGTATGATAATCTACTGATTAATAGAAAATGGATAAAAAGAAGATGGCACACAAACACTAATTCTTATTATATGTTCTTATTATATATTCTTTTTATATGTTCTTTTTTTTTTTTTTTGAGGAAGATTAGCCCTGAGCTAACTACTGCCAATCTTCCTCTTTTTGCTGAGGAAGACTGGCCCTGAGCTAACATCCATGCCCATCTTCCTTTACTTTATATATGGGATGCCTACCACAGCATGGCGTGCCAAGCAGTGCCATGTCTGCACCCGGGATCTGAACCAGCGAAACCCGGGCCGCCAAGAAGTGGAACGTGCAAACTTAACCGCTGCGCCACCAGGCCGGCCCCCTATATCTTCATTTTTTAGGCAAAGAAAAAAACTACAGTAACAATTCATATTCAGTATTTAGTTTTCTATGACCTGTGATCTATTATAATTTAAACAGGTCAATTATGGGATGTTCTATATCCTGTAGTCTGACAGATCTGTTTTCAAATCTTAGTACTATCATGTATGTATTACCCTGTGTGACTTTGGTCATATTACCTTGACTACTCTGAGATTTAGTTTCCTCACCTATAAAATGGAGGTAATGATACAACTTATTTTACAAGGTTGTTATAAGGATTAAATGACATAAAGTGCTCTGAAAATGTTACCATAATTATCTATCCCATTACCTAGTGTTTTTGTTTTAATCTATTTTGCTATGTGTTATACACCAGTGGTGCATAAACGTCTGCCTCATGCTGGGCTAGAAATCCAGATATATTGAAGTCCTGTTCCCAATGATTCAAATTCAGGTAGTCTGGAATGAGGCCTAGAAATCTTCCCCTCGCCACTCACCCCCACCCCAACAAACTCTTCAAGTGATCCTGATGCACAACCATATTCGGGAGCAACTATAAATAGTTTATAGCATATATTTTAAAGACCCATATCTTCTACTCTGCCATTACATACAGAAGCTATTATGTGCCCCTAAACCTTTCACTATTTCAGAAGTTACTTAATGTCAAAAGGCACAGATCCTTCATAAACTGACAAGTTATTAAATATGCTCAAAGTGAGGGCTCTCAAACAAGAAAGCCGCTGTATCCCAGCTCCATCATTTACTAGTTGTGTAATCTTGAGAAAGTTACTTAATTTCTCTCTGCCTCAGTTCTCTCATCAGGAGAATGAGGGTGATAAGAGTACTTGTTCATTGGGTTTTTATGAAACTTAACATATAAAGTGTTTAAATGGTGTTTGGTACATAGTAAAATACTAAATTAAAGGTAAGCTGCTTTTATTGTAACTACTGTCATACTAAGACTTACCCTTGTTTGAAAATTACAAATAGTTCTTAATCACAAAATTTGAAGGTAAGGAATAGACACTAAAAAAAGAAATTTTTCTACACATAATACTTCCCTATGGCAAACAACTTATTTCTGAAGATGTTTCCTCTCTTCACTATTTAAATAATGGTGTATCATCATCAAAATACTCTATCAGTTACAGATTAGATGATGAGGCCAAAGGAGAAGACAAGTGAGTACTTTAACAGTCCTACAACTAACTCTAAATTTAAGTTTCTTTTCATTAACCCTGCTGTTTATTTCTGCAATAGAAAATAATTTCAATTGGCGATCCTAAAACAGCTCCTAACAGCCAAATATTTGGTTTTAATAACTTCTAATTTGATTTTTTTTTCAGAGAAAGAAAACAGAAAGCAGAACAATTTAAGAACATTCCACAATCTGTTTTTAGTCAAATGCAAAAAATGTTCTCTGAATCCTTCCAAGTAGATATCACTATCAAAATAGCCCAACATGCTGATTCAAGACTGGTACAAACCAAATTAAACACAAAGGAATACAAGGCAGATCCTAAGACTAATAATGGTACCTGGGAGACTTACTCTTGTCAAATAAATATCTGTGAATAAAAAACCAAATAGCAAACTGGGAGAACCCCATACTTGGGATCAAAAGGAATTGACAACCGAGATCCCATTTACTAAAACCAAAATGCAAGAAATGTGGTTTCTGTGACAATCACTTACTTCTCTTCCCTTGGTTTTTGCCCCTCCTCAGGCAACATGATGGTACTTAGATGTCGGTCAGAATCACATAAAGGCCTACCATTTTCTCTCTCTTCCACCTAGTATAAAATAATTGCCTTCTGCTCTGTTCAATGAATGTGGGAAGAGGCAAGGGAGAATGTCAACTAATTTGCCTTTTCTAGATTCAATTTGTTAGCTAAAACCTGAAAGAGACAGAAATGGCTGAAGGTTAACAGTTTTAGGGATCTATGGAGGTAGACATCCTGCAACATTAAAAGGAAGGCTTTTGGATGGTTAGGCAAAGCCAAAAAGCCAGATCTGCTTTATATTATAAGCAGTAACATTAAGGAAAACACTCCTCCTTGTTACTAGCAGTCCTGAATATAACTGTCTCCATTTTGAGGTTGATGAACACCTAAAATCAATTTAATTCAGGAAGGTAGGTTGCAATTACTCTGTGCAAAGAATTGTGCCAGGTTTTGTAGATAACACAAGGACAAGACAGCCCCAAACCTTCGAAAATCAGGAGGAAAAATAAGATAATACAACATTAAGCAGAATATAGAAAGTGTCTTTATCTCAATAAATGGCAATTCCATTCTTCCAAGCAGGCCCGGCCAAAACAGTTTGGAGTTATCCTTGATTCCCTCTTTCTCTCATTACTCCCTCCTTCCCCATTCATTAGCAAATTCTGATTGCTGAAATGTTTAAACACATCCAGAATCTGAACACATTTCACTGCTACCACTCTGGTCCAAGCCTCTATCTTCTCTCTCCTCCATTATTGTAATAGCTTCCTAAGAGATTTCCTTGCTCACCTTCAGTGTTTTCTCATCACAGTGGCCAGAGTAAAGCTATCAAAATATAAGTCAGCTCGTGTTAGTCCTCTACTCAAAATCTTCCACTGACTTATTCTGAGATAAAAAGACAACATCTTTAAGATGCCTTACTCTCCCTCACTCCTGTAATCTCTTTAATTTCACCTCCTCCTCCTTTCCTAAGCTATACTTATATCTCCTTGATGTTCCTGTAAAACACCAGACCTAATTTCCCACTTAAGGGTCTTTGTGGTTACTATACCCCCTGCCTGAAATGTTCTTGCTCCCAGATATATGGCTCACTTGCTAATTCCCTTCCTCCAGGTCTTTATTCAATTATCACCTGTGGACTTTTTCCAAAAAACTGCAGATCTCCACCCAAAATACTTTATAACCTTCTTCCTTGTTTTATTTTTTCCCTTAGGAATCAGCATTCTGTGACCCACTATATAATAACGTTAATTATTTATATCATTTATCATCTATCTCCTCCTTTGAAAATGTAAGCTCCATCAGGGCAGGGATTATTTCTTTTGGTTCACTGCTATATTCCCAACACAGAGAAGAGAGCTTGCATATGGTAAATGCTCAATAAATATTTTCTAGTGAACTTCTAAAAGTGTTAAGTGAATTAATCTTCATTATTAGATATCTTTTTGGACTTTAAGAGGAATGAAGAGGAAAGGAAGCATCTGTCATGTGCAAGGCACTATATAAAATAATTATACATCTTTACCTGTCTCATTTAATCCTCACTCTATAAAGCAAGCATGTTGCAGAGGAGAAAAATGACATTCTGAGAGATTAAGTGATTCATCCAAGATCACACACAGTAGCATTCAAACTCGGGCTTCTCTGACTCCAAAAAGTCTTGCTCTTTTCATCATAAAGCAATTTAGGGGGTTTATTTCTTGACAATGACATAGAGAAGAGGGTGCACATTGAGTTTCAGATCAACATAGTATGAATCTCTGGAATATACTAGGCAATACTAATATTTACTGTAGTTCCTTGGGTCACTAAATCTATCTCAGAAACTGACAAATCAACCCATTTTTCATCTGTGCCTCTGTGGAAGAAGGGAAGGTGTTGGCTGGTGTGGGGGTTTGGGGGGCAACGAGGGGGGCTGACTACTACCATCAATATGATCATTTCTAGAAATCTCTGAACTGCAATGAATTCGTGAGACTATAGAACACCTTCCAGACTAGCACTATCCAACAGAACTTTCTGCAATGTTGAAAATATTCTATATCTACACTGTATAATATTGTAGCCACTAGCCCCAGGTGGCTATTAATCACTTGAAGTATGGCCAGTGTAACTGAGGAACTGAATTTTAATTTAATGAGTAACATAACTATTAATCATTTAATTTAAATTCAGATGTCTACATTGGGTTAGTAGCTTCTGTATTGGATAGCACTGTTCTAGATTCTTCACTATTCTACTCGAGCCATCTCCTTCACCTCATTCACTAGCTCCCTTGTAATACTTTGGTCTATTTTAGATAACACTGAATGCAGGGCAAAGTTATTTTCCTAAAACTGTCCCAAAGAAAAGAAAAAATTACACTATACTTGAGTTGTTACAATTATTTTATTTTTGAAGAAGAAAAAACTGGTTAGGAAAGACAAACAGCCTATACAGCTTCAGGCAATACCAGACACTGAAAACAAGTTACCTGAAGGAATCGGTTCAAAAGGATGGCAAAGAAATTTAACAAAGATTTCATGATTCATAATTATTTGGTGTGGGGAGGGGGGTTATATAAGCTCAGAATTAAAAATTTTAGATGCTGTTATATCTAAGCCTGTTAAACATCACTTAAAAGCATTTCACTGTAAAACTCATAAATAGCAAGTGAGTTCATACGTTCAGTAAACCCAAATCTCTTTGTCACTACTTAATATTATCAGGGGACAGGAATAAAAGAAATAGATATAAAGAATGCAGAATAGTAATTAATAATTCCAGTTCCAGAGTTAGAAATCTAGTGCAGATAACAGGTCTATCACTGACTGAATGTGTCATCTTAAGTAAATCATTTGACCTCCCAATACGCAAAACAGAAGGCAATAATACTAGTTACTTCCTAGGGCTGTTGTGAAAATTAACGAGAAAAAATGGAGACTACTACTTAGGACAGGACCTGACGTACAGAAAGCAATTAGTAAGCTTATTTATTTGAAGTTGGAGACGGTGAGCTTATGCATTTGGTTTTGTTGCTCTGGGCAAGGCAATTTCAAGTAATAAGTGTGCTGAATTGGAAATCAGGAGCCTTGGGTTCACGCCCTGGCTTTCTCAATAACTTGTTCTTTGACCTTGACCAACTGCTTTCTCTCTTGGAACCTTTATGCTATCAAATCTGAAAAAATCAGGGGGCTAGGCTAAATGATCTTGTACTAGTAAGGGTTCTCCAGAGAAACAGAACTAATAGGATGTGAAGAGAGAGAGAGAGAGAGATTTATTTTAAGGAATTGGCTCATGAAATTAAGGAGGCTGGAAAGTCTAAAACCTGCAGGGTGGGACAGCAGGCTGGAAACCTAGGGAAGAGCCAATGTCACACTTCAACTATGAAGGCCATCTACTACAAAATTCCCCCATGTTGAGGAGGGATCCATCTTTTGTTCTATTCAGCCCTTCAACAGTCTAGATTAGGCCCACCCACATTATGGAGGGCAATCTGCTTTACCCAAAGTTCAACAATTTAAATATAAATCTCATCCAAAAACACCCTCACAGATATACCTAGAATAATGTTTGACCAAATATCTGTACACTATGGCCCCAGCCAAGTTGACACACAAAATTAGCCATGAAAATCTGTTACCAGATACTATCACAAAGTTACAAATCCACCCAATCAAATATTGTGAAGAAATATATTAATACTCCAGAAGGAAAATAACAAGCACCTAGAAATCAATCCTGAAGGCAAGGAAATTTACAATCTAAATGAGAGAGAATTCAAAATATCTATCATAAAAAACTCAACAGGTTACAAGAAAATTCAGATAGACAGTTCAAGGAAATCAGGAATAAAATTAATGAACAGAGGAATTCTTCACAAAAGAGATTGAAACTATAAAGAAAAACCAATCAGAAATGTTGGAGATGAAAAACATTATGAAGAGAGAAAGAAAAATCTGGTGTCCTTGAATAAGAGGGGATATCATGGAGGAGAGAATTAGCAGTCTGGAGAACAGAAACATACAAATGCTTCAGATGGAAGAAGAGAAAGAACTAAAAAGAAATGGAGAAATTCTCTGAGAAACATCCAAGTCATTTAGGAAATGCAAGAAAAGAATTACAGGCATTCAAGAGGGAGAAGGAGAGAGAAAGAAGAAGAAAGGTGGTTCAGAAAAATAATAGCTAAGAAGTTCCCAAACCTGGTGAAGGTGCTGGAATTTTAAGTAAAAGAAGCTAATAGAACTCCTAATTATATCAATGTAAAAAGATCTTCTCCAAGGCATTTACTAGTAAAATTGGTAAAAGTCAATGACAAAGAGAAAATATCAAGGGTAGCTAGGCAGAAGAAAATAACCTAAAAGGAACCCCTCTCAGACTTTCAGCAAATTTTTCAGCAGAAACCTTACAGGCTAGGAGAGAGTGAAATGATATATTCAAAATTCTGAAAGACAAAAACTGTTAGCCAAGAATACTCTATCTAGCAAAACAATCCTTCAGATACAATGGAGAAATAAAAACTTTCTCAGATAAACAAAAGCTGAGGGAGTTCATCATCATAAGACCTGCCCCCCCAAGAAATGATCAAAAAGGCCCTCATACCTGAAAAAAGAAAAAAAAAGGGTTTATGAAGGCTTGAGCAATGAGATAAATAGACAAAATCAGAAAACTGCAGCTCTCTTTCAGAACAGGTTAGCTAAAGCTTAATTATAACATTAAACTTAAAGAGGAAGAAAACAACAAAAATAACCAGAATCAGTTCATTTTAACCACAAACTCATAACCAAAACAAGAAAAAGTTGTGACAACAATAACTTAGACAGGGAGGAGGATAGGGATGGAACCTGCTTAGACTAAGGAAATAAGAGTTATCAGAAAATGGACTATCTCCTCTACAAGATCTTTTATACAAACCTCATGGTAACCACTAAACAAGAAATCCGAACAGACACATAAACAATAAATAAAGAGAAAATTGAGAAAACTATCATGAAGAACCACCAAACTGAATTGGCAGTCTGAAATACATGGGATGAGAAACAAGGGAAATATAGAACAACTGGGAAACAAGTGATAAAATGGTCACATTAAGTCCTCATATATCAATAATCACTCTAAATGCAAATGGACTGAATTCTCCAATCAAAGAAGCAGACTGGTTGGATGGATTAAAAACAAGACCAAACAATATGCTGTCTCCAGGAATCACATCTCAGCTCTAAAGACAAATATAGGCTCACAGTGAAGGCATGGAAGATGATACTCAAAGCTAAAGGCAAACGAAAGTAAGCAGATGTTGCCATACTTGTATCAGACGAAGCAGACTTCAAGATAAAACAGGCAATGAGAGACAAAAAGGGGTAGTATATAATGATCAAAAGGACACTCTACCCAAGAGGACATAACACTTATACATACACCCAATACAGGAGCACCAAAATACATAAAGCAATTATTGACAGACCTAAAAGGAGATATTTAAAATAAGACAATAGTAGGGTACTTTAACACCCCACTCACATCAATGGATAGATCATTCAGACAGAAAGTCAACAAGAAAATAGTGGAATTAAATGAAAAATGAGAACAGAAGGACTTAAGAGATAAATATAGAACTCTCCATCCAAACACAGCAGAATACACACTCTTCTCCAGTGCACAAGGAACATTCTCAAAGACAGACTACATGTTGGGAAACAAAGCAAGCCTCAATAAATTTAAGAAGATTAAAATCATATCAAACATCTTTTCGGACCATAATGCTATGAAACTAGAAATCAACTACAAGAAAAATGTTAGGAAAGAGACAAACAGGTGGAGACTAAACAACATGCTACTAAACAACCAATGGATCACAGAAGAATTTAAAGGAGAAATCAAAAAATATCTGGAGATGGGGGCCAGCCCTGTAGCCGAGTGGTTAAGTTCACACACTCCACTTCGGCAGCCCAGGGTTTCACCAGTTCAGATCCTGGGCACAGACATGGCACTGCTCATCAGGCCATGCTGAGGCGGCATCCCACACAGCACAATCAGAAGGATCTGCAGCTGTAATATACAACTATGTACTGGGGGGTTTTGGGGAGGAGAAGAAGAACAAGAAAAAAAAGAAGACTGGCAACAGATGTTAGCTCAGGTGGCAATCTTTAAAAGAAAATATATCAGCAGACAAATGAAACTGAAAATACACCATACCAATTAATATAGGATGCACCAAAAGCAGTCCAAGAGGGAAACTCATAGCAATACAGGCCTACCTAGACAAATAAGCAAAATCTCAAATATGCAATCTTAACTACACCTAACAGAACTAGAAAAAGACAAACAAAGCCCAAAGTCAGAAGAAGGAGGGAAGTAATAAAAATTAGAGCAGAAATAAATGAAATAGAAACCAAAAAAACAGTAGAAAGGATCAATGAAACAGCTGCTTCTTTGAGAAGATAAACAAAATCAACAAATCCTTAGCCATACTCACTAAGAAAAAAAAGTGAAAAGGCTCAAAAATAAAATTAGAAAGGAAAGAGGGGAAACTACAACAGATACCACAGAAATAAAGGATTATAAAAGAATACTATGAAAAACTATATGCCAACAAATTAGACAATCTAGGAGAAATGGATAAATTCTTAGACTCACACATCTCCCAGAGAAACTGAATAGACCAATCACAAGTACAGAGATTGAAACAGTAATCAAAAACTCCCAAAAAATAAAAGCCCAGGACCAGATGGCTTCTCAGGAGAATTCTACCAAACAGTCAAAGAAGATTTAATATCTATCCTTCTCAAACTAATTCAAAAGATTGACGAAGATGGAACAGAACACATTCTCTGAGGCTCTGATCCCAAAGCCAGACAAAGAAAACACAAGGAAGGAAAATTACAGGCCAATATTGCTGATGAACACAGATGCAAAAATCGTCAACAAAATATTGGCAAACTGAATACAGAAATACATTAAAAAGATCACACACCATGATCAAGTGGAACTTTTACCAGGGACACAGGGATGGTTCAACATCAGCAAATCAATCAAGGTGATACACCACATTAACAAAATGAGAAATAAAAACCACATGATCATCCCAATAGATGCAGAGAAAGCATTTAACAAGATCCAACATCCATTTATGATAAAAACTCTCAATAAAATAGGTAGAGAAGGAAAGTACCTGAACATAATAAAGGCCATGTATAACAAACCCACAGCCAACATCACACTCAATGGGGAAAAAAATGAGAGCCATCCCTCCGAGAACAGGAATGAGAGAAGGGTGCCCACTCTCACCACTCTTATTCACATAGTACTTGAGGTTTTGGCCAGAGCAATTCTGGCAAGAAAAAGAAGTAAAAGGTATCCAAATTGGCAATGAAGAAATGAAACTCTGTTTACAGATAACATAATTTTATATAGAGAAAACCCTAAAGAATCCATCACAAAACTACTAGAAATAATCAACAACTACAGAAAAGTTGCAGTGTACGAAATCAACTTACAAAAATCAGTTGCATTTCTATACAATACCGTAATAACGAGCTAACACAAAGAGAACTCAAGAATACAATCGCAAAAGAATAAAATATCTAGGAATAAATTTAACCAAGGAGGTGAAAGACCTATACAATGAAAACCATAAGACATTATTGAAACAAATTCATGATGACTTAAAGAAATGGAAAGATATTCCATGCACAGGGATTGGAAAAATAAACATAGTTAAAATGTCCATACTACCTAAAGCAATCTACAGATTCAACACAATCCCAATCAGAATACTAATGACATTCTTCATGGAAACAGAACAAAGCATCCTAAAATTCATAGCGGGCAATGAAAGACCCTGAATAGCTAAAGCAATCCTGAGAAAAAAGAACAAAGCTGGAGGCACTGCAATCCCTGACTTCAAATATATACTACAAAGCTATAGTAATCAAAAGGGCATGGTACTGGTACAAAAACAGACACACACACTGCAGCATTATTCACAACAGCCAAGACGTGGAAGCAATCCAAGTGCCCCTAAACTGATGAACGGATAAAGATGTGGTATATATATAAACGGAATACTACTCAGGCATAAAAAAAAGACAAAATTGTCCCACTCGCAACCACATGGATGGACCTTGAAGGTATTATCTTAAGCGAAATAAGCCAGACAGAGAAAGACAAACACTGTATGATTTCACTCATGTGTGGAAGATAAACTAACACACAAATAAAGAGAACAGATTAATGGTTACCAGAGGGAAGGGCATAAGGAGTAAAGAGGAACATTTATATGGTGACTGAAAAATAATAACGTACAACTGAAATTTCACAATGTCATAAACTATTACGACCTCAGTAACATAAAAATACAAAAGAAAGAATTGTTAATAGACCCACAATAAAGCAAAATTTAAAACACATTCTTCAAGCCAAAGGAAAATGGTACTAGATGGAAGGAAATACAAAAGGAATAAAAAGCAACAGAAAAAGTAAACAGAAGGTAATCTAAATGTATATTGATAGTACAAAACGATGTCTTTTAAGACTTAAAATGTATGTAGAATTAGAATATATAACAAAATATATAAAACATAAGAAGCAATTAACTGGATATAAAGTGTTGTTCCAACGTCCTTGCTTTGTCTGGAAAGTGATAAAACTCTTCATTTACATTGGGTTTTAAAAGACCAGGGGTACATGTTTAACTTCTATCATAATCACACTAAAAATAACAATAGAACATGGGCCGGCCCAGTGGTGTAGTGGTTAAGTTTGTGTGCTCTGCTTCAGCAGCCCAGGATTCTCAGGTTCGGATCCCAGGCTCAGACCTCCACACCACTCATCAAGCCGCACTGTGGGCAGCATCCCATGAACAAAAAATAGAGGAAGACTGGTATAGATGTTAGCTCAGGGACCATCTTCCTCAAGCAAAAAGAGGAAGATTGGCAACGGATGTTGGCTCAGGGCCAATCTTCCTCAAAAGAAAATAATAATAATAATAGAAAATATAATAAGAATTGTATATCCTTAGAGGATACAAGGTTAATATATAAAAGTTAATTATTTTCCTATATACCAGCAATGAAGAATTAGAATTTGAAATTAAAAACACAATAGCAGTTACATTAGCACCCCAAAAATGAAAGATCTAGGCCTAAATCTAACAAAATTCAGGCAGAGATAGCTTCACTGATAAATGGTACCAAAGACTTAAGGAAGAAAATACCAACCTAACACAAACTCTTGCAAAAAAAAAGAGAGAGGCACATTTCTGAACTTTACTTATGAGCAGTGTTACTAGATAAAATACAGGACAAGAAATCTGAATTTCAGACAAATGATAAATATTTTTTAGTATTAAGTATGCATGGGATTTTTATTGGCTAAATCTGGCAACCCTTTTATGAAGCCAGATAACCTTGAAACCAAAATATGTTAACAACATTACAAGAAAGGAAAATCATATACCAGTTTCTCTTATGAGCTCAGACATAAAATTCCCAAATAAAACATCAGCAACATACAACCACTTCTGTGAAAGAGGTAGTGTGATACAATCATTATGTGGAGGGCAGTGAGGTGGAAAGGTACATTACTGCAAGGAGCTATACTCTAGCATAAAGGTGAAAAATGGAACCAGGTCAGTCTGAAGGATCTGTTGTTTGGTGGGGCAGAATACACAAAAAAGGCACTATCCTTTAATTACTTGTTCAATAAAGTCTCACAATTTGGCTTTCACAGTGTTACCTACTATGAAATACTAACATATGTGCTGGAAACCACAAATTGACTCACCCTCAACTAAGCAGCCTCTCATTTGAGCCTAACCTCAACACTGCTGACACCCATCTGCTGCCTTCCTCAACACATTCCACCAGAGGAAAACAGGCATGAGTGCCAGGCTAAGTAGGAAACTGCAACTGCTGCTCAGGATTAAAGGCAGTCAAAGACAACACCCATTCCCAAAAGTCCATTCCTCTTTCAGAGCATTTTGTACTACTGAGTGGAAATATCAGGAAACCAAGAAACTACCCACACACCCTTTTCTTTTTTCCAATTCCACTTGTCTCTCCTACATCTGGGCAGCTGTAACTCTAACTGTAACTGCCTGTAACTGAGCTGCCAATTATTGACACACCAAGGGCCAGCATTTCAGTTGTTTAAACCGCATGGGCCAAAATGCTTTTGCAAGTGAGTAAAATAAGAAAAATATCATTCTAAATAAAAAAGCATCATTAGCAGCTTGGAAGGAATTGTGAGCTTACAAAAAAAATAATAGTTTGGTCATTAGAATCTGGCATGCACACACCACCCAAACGTCGGTGCCTTCCTACGTCTCTTCAGGTCAGGTAGGCTGATGGAAGATATCTGCACCCACATCACAGATCTAGAGTAAACACAGTCTGCTTAACCCTCTCCTCGTGATGTCTGGGGGTTGTCATGTAAGACACAGAGACATTGAAAAAAAGGTTGTCCTTATAAATTTTCTGTGACAATCATTACATCCACTCAGATTGACCACTAGGATTAATTCAGAGTGACCACTTTGGCAAGCAGTACATCTTTCATAAAACGTTTCCAAGTTTCGCCAACCTACATTTCATAATCTGAATAGAATTTGTTACTAGTTTATCACAAAGATAAGCTATTCTATATTGTGGCTTCCTCCAGAGCTCAAAGTCTTGTTTATTAACTCCAATAGCTTCCCATCTCACTTTACAATAAAAAATAAACACATCTAAAACTTTACTGAAGAACATTTGAAGAAATGGGAAGCTATCGCTGAACAGAAAAGACTACAGGAATGTTGCCAATTCCTCCCAAGTTACTTTATAAGAATAAAGAAGTTCCAATAGTAATACCAGTATTTTGTTTTTGTAACTTAAAATAATTCTAAAGCCTATCTGGCAGGAAAAAAACAGTTGAAAACAGGCAACATATTTTCATAAAAGAAGTGTAACGAAAATACATTTTTGCATCATATGTAAGCGTATCTTCTAAAGTCACCTTAAGGAAAATCACTTGAAGCTAGTTCAAGAGCAGATTTTAAAAATCAAAGGGACCAAAAGAAACCCTAGTATATAGAAAAATTTGACATATGCAAAAGGTGACATTTCAAGTCATGGAGAAAACAGGGGCTGTAAAAAAATGTTCCTAGTTAATTGAAATTAACAACTGATTGAAAAAAAAGTAAGTTAAAATTACCATTTACACAATAACAGATCCTATGTGGATTAAAGAGTAAATGTGAAAAACTGTGAAAACACAGCCGTGCTAGGAGAAATATATGTGCATGTTTCATCTGATCTGGTAGTAAAGAAGCCCTATCTAAGCATACGAACGAAGGAAAAAATCAAAAAGAAGTTGACAGACTTGACCCACAAAAATAAAAATGTGACATCTCAGAACAGCATAAATTTAAACAAATGACAAAATAGGAAAAAAACAGGTGCACATACGTGATCATTAAAAAAAAAAAGTCCACGTCTTTAATAGAGTTGTAGAAATTCACTAAAAACATTTTTTAAATAAATGAAAAAATGGACAAAGGATGCAAACCTCACAGGGAATAAATATAAATGACCAACACAACATCTGGGAAGGACAAAATCTCATCCAAAGAAATAAAAATTAAAACAAGATAACATGCTTACTTATCAGACTGGCAAATATATATATGTGTGTATATATATGTACGTATGTATACATATATACACATGAAAATATCTAGTGTGGCTAAGGATACAATGAAAAGGTTTTCTTTTATGTAGACCATTGGTGGCATTGCAAATAGATGCAACCTTTCTGGAGGTTAATTTGGTATAGTATCAAAAGCATTAAAAAGGGTCAAGGAGGGGGATCCCTTTAAACCAACAACTCTATCCTTAGGTATTTGGTTTAAGGAAACAATTAGGGGTTTTTCACATGATTTTTCTACAGGATATTCTCTGTGGTATTTATATTGTAAAAAAAACTAGAACAAACCAAACGAATAATAATTGGAGACTGGTTAAATACTACATTCCATGATAGGATATGGTGGGGCCAATAAAAACTATGCTTTATAAAAATATTTTATGACATTTAAAAATCTTAAAATAATTTATAAAAGAATCATTTGGAAGAGAGACTTATTTAAGCCAAATTACCAATAACATTTAATTGTAACTGAGTGGTAAAATAGCTACTCTATTTATTTTTTCTAAATTTTATAAAAATGAACCCATATGACTTTTACAATTACAAAAATGGAGTGAGTTTGAAATATATAATTATATTTGAAATATATTTTCAGTGTAAAACTAGCAACTAGCCTCCTCTGCCATTTTTACTCTTAATTTGGGAGCTTGTTTACAGGAAGTTTTAAGAAATAATAGAAGTTGCAGTAACCAATAATAGTCCAGTTTTAGTGGTTTAGCAAATCAAAAAGTTTCTCACTCATGCAGAACCTGCTGAAAGTAGGGGCAACTCTCCTGGATAACTGTCCTCCAGGTGGTAACTCAGTGACTCAGGCTGCTCCAGTATCATGCAGCTCCACCACATGAACACAGCTTCCATCATTGGCCATAGCTTAGGAGGAAGAAGGGAGGGAAGGAGAGAAGAAGGGAAGGAAGAAGGGAGGGATGCCCCACCTAACTTCAAAAGGGTTAGAAATACCAACTTTTCTGTTTGCCCAGGAAGGAGTAACATGAAAAGAGATTTGGAGAAGTTTTTATAATATTGTCTTTGCCAGTGTTCATAGAATTATTGCAACTCAGTATCAGGGAGTCAATGTTGTAAGAAAACAGAAACTTATTATTTATTCTCATTCCTCCAGATACATTCTACGATCCAGTGGCACTTTAGAACTTGCAATTTCCTAAGCCGCTCTCTTTCAATTCACAGCGTCTTTACACCTGATATTACTTTTGTCTCAGCATCTTCCTTGTCTTCCTTGAAGATTCAAATGTCACTTCTTTTGTTAAGTCTTTCCTGACTTTCCTCTTACCTTCTCCTCCCTGGGTCCCTCCACAACAAATACAGGAAGAATACATAAGTGTATTCAGCACCTGGTATAAGCCCCTATTAACGAGCTTGTCATATTGTATTGCAGATACTGAGGCCTGTATCTGTCTTCCAACTACATTGGGAGCTCCCTAAAAGCAAAGAATCTATCTGGTCCATCTTTCTCTAAACCTGCCCCTGGTACAGTGTTGGGGTTCACTGAATGTTTGTTGAGCAAATGAATGAATACGATCAAAAGGAAACAAGGCTTCCACTGATAAGAGTTATCTCAAATTGCCAGTACTTTCCTGTAGTGGGTTGAACAGCATGCCAAAAAAATTCATGTCTACGTGTAACCTAAAAACGTGACCTTATTTGGAAACAGGGTCTTTGCAGATGGGATTAAGGTAAGGATTGAGATGAGATAATACTGGACTAGGGTAAGTCCTAAATTCAATGAGAGTATCCTTATCAGAAACAAAAAGAGGACATACAGGGAAGAAGGCCATGTGAAGATGGAGACAGAGATTGGAGTTATGCTGCCACAAGCCAAAGAACATGAGGAGCCACAAGAAGCTGGAAGAGGCAAGAAAGGATTCTCCCCTAGATCCGTCAGAAGAGTGGCCCTGGCAACACCTTGATTTTAGATTTCTGGCCTCCAGAACTCTGAGAGAGTAATTTCTCTTGTTTTAAGCAAGTGCTGTAAATTGTTTAAGTAAATTTCTCTTGTTTTAAGACACCAAGCTTGTAGAAGTAATTTGTTACAGCAGCCCTACGAAACTAATACACTTGCTATCAGAAACATGAATGTGCAGTATGGCAGGGAAAATATGAAGAGTCAAATGGGAGAAACCAACACATATCCTCTCAACATACCTGCAAATCCAGTAGAACAATTATTTAGAGCTTTTAGAGTGGTAGAGACATTAGCAACAGCTGCCTCAACAGTTGCTACCATTGTCCTATACTGGCACAGAATCCAGCAGCAGCAACAGGAACAAAATGATCACTCACGGCACTTCTCAGACTTCTCAATTTTGATACCAGAGAGTTTTCTGGATTTCTTGACTGTCTGGGGTAATAAGCACCAGTAGCATCCTCACAGTACAGTAGAGGTGTTTTCTAAAGCTCCCTGCAGAACAAGTATGAAAGCTCAACAAATATTAAATTTAAGTGTTCAACTGCCATAATACTAACAAGGAGACCTTCTCCACAGTGCATGTCCCAGTGAGGAAAATCCCAAAACCCAAACTTCACAAGCCTGTGAACTCAATGAGCATGTTCAGATAGTTGAGTCTCTTTTTTTTTAAACCTCTTTTTCCTGTCCTTCTGCTGCTTTTGACTGATAACCCTCTCTCTATGCTTTTAGGGAGCTGTTTCCTCAAGTTGGAAAATAACATTTTCTGTGTGTATTTGGAAATGACTATGTCTCTGGTTATGAAGTTCCATTTCTTATTCTCTTTTGAAGCTAAGGCAGAAGTTAGAGAGAAATTCAAGCTATTTACTTATCTAGTTTCATTTCTCTCAAAACAGAAAATCTAGCTCCTTACAGAAGTCAACATAGGCTTTGAAAGTTGGAATCCATTTGTGGGGGAGGAGGGAGGGTAGAAGACAACATCCTCTACTCTACCTTGACCATTTTAAACTGTAAAGCTTCTCTCATAATTATTTCTCCTTTCCCAAATACTGATCCTATCCCAGATGCTCATCATACCACATTATTCTCTTAACTGGTCTCTCTGCATCTATCCAGTCTATCCCCACACATTCTATCAAAGTAAAACTCTTACAACACCACTGTCAATGTGTCACATCTCTGCTCAAAAACCTCCCAAATGCAATCATAAAATAAGAGTCACTGGGAGAGATGGGGGGTGGGGGGGGTCATAAAACATTTAATTCAATTCAACCTGTCATTAACTGGATAAGGTAACTGAGGCCTACAAAGTTACAGTGACTTGCCTAAGGGAGTATACCAAATAAAGGGCAGAGCCAAAAGTAGAAATCGAGTTCCCCAATCACCATTCCAATACTGGGGATGAATAAAACAAATAAATATAAAAGTTACAACTCTATGAAAAAGTGATATATACCACCTTCCCTAAGGAAAAGTATTTTCATAGTGTTACAATTAGATGGAGGTCCATTAACCTTTACCAAACACCTAATATGTGTGAGCTATGACCCTCAAGGAGTTCACAATTTTATAGTTAAAATGTAGATCTGTAAAAAGGAATACACAAAGGGCAAAGAAAAAGCACGTAATTCAACTAGTTAGGGTGTTATGAAGTTCCAGTAGGAACTTATACTTTAGAATCTTAAGAAGTATAACAGATAATGTGGCAGAGTGAAAGACCTAGGGTAATAACAAATATGAGGTCATGCAGTCTTGACAAACTACAGCAGCTGTGATTCAGTTTTTCAGTGTGGCTGAAGAGTAGGGGAGACATGAGGAGGCACGTAAAGAAGAGGAAAGAGAAGTACATAAAGACTAGATCAGATGAAGTGCTTTGTTTGCTGTTTTCATCCCAGCAATGAGAAGACCAATATAATCAGATTTGCTTCTCAGAAAGATCCCTCTGTCAACAGTATGGAGGCCTAACTAAAGTAAACAAGGTTGACAGCAGAAAGACTGACGAAGTAGAATGATTCAGTAATGCAAACTGAGACTTAAGCAATGGCAGTATCCTAAAGAGTAAGAGAAAGATTTCAGAGAAGTTTGCTAGGAACATTGGAGGGAATGCAGACTTTAGAAACTAGAAGACCTAAGTTCAAATCTCAGAGTCGCTCCCTACAAGCTCTATAACTTAGGACAAACACTTAACTTCTTTGAGTCTATTTCCTCATCTCTACTATGGAACTGTAAAAATGGAGACATCATCTAAACACAATGGTGGCTGAGAGGATCTAAGAAGATTTATGGAAATCAGCAAAAATGTTATTGAATGGGTACATGAAAAACATTAGTTCTCTTTCCATATTTTTTCTCCCCTTGTAGCCAATTAGATAAGATGATAGGAATTGTAGGATGATACCCAGGTGCCTGACTGGTCCGTGTAAGTAGATCAAGGCACCACAGAATATAGACAGGGAAGAAGCTTGTGGCACATTCTGTTTAAGATACCTGTGGAATATCCAGGTGGAAATGTCTAATGAGTGATTAGATAGAAGACTCAAAGGCTACGGAGAGAAAGCTGGGCATGAAGGTAGCTTGCTATGACCTTGGGCACATTCTCCTAAACCTCACATTGATCATTTCTAAGATAAAGAAACACCACCTATCTTATCTATTTCAAAAAATGGGAACAGAGTGTATATGATACTGTATATATGTTCTTTAAACTGTAAAACATTCTAAAATCATGGAGCACCATTATTAAAATGCAGGAAATCAACTAATAATTACTGAGCATATCCATATAATGTATTCAATAAGCTCTTGCAAAAGATATGATTAGAGATAAGAATCAAACCAAAATAAAGTTGCAAGATCCTAATGCCAGAGTTTACTCCTTGTGGAGATTTTGTCCCCAGCATTTTTGTTTTGAAAAATTCCAACCTAGAGAAAAGCTGAAAGAATAGTACAAAGAAAACCAACATACCTTTCACATTGATTCAATAATTGTTAACACTGTCAACTTTACTTTCATTCTGTCTGACCATATGCAAATATCTTTTCTTTTTGAAACATCTGAAAGTAAACTACAAACATTATGAAACTCTATCCCAACGTTTACCCTTAAGAACAAGGACATTCTCCTACATAACCACAATAGCATAAGGACATTCAAAAAGTTGAATATTGACACTATATTGCATCCAAGATGCATAAAGTTTCTCCAGTTGTCCCTTTATATGTTGTTTCGGTAGTTCCAGTTGTTACTGTTTTGGATCTGGATCCAGTTAAGTCATGCATTGCAGTTAGCTGTATTCTCCTTTAATCTAAAAGAGTTTTCCCACATTTTTTCCCTTTTTTTGGCTTTACATGTCATTAACAATTTTAACCAGATATTTCATACAAAGATCCACAGTTTGGATTTGTGTGATTGTTTTCTCATGATTAGATTTATTTAAACATTTTTAGTAAGAATACTATATAGGTGATGTTGTTAATGAAATTCATAACATATTACATGCATTGATTTTAATGTAGAATCCGTTTCCTACAAAAGAGGTAAAAAGCTAGTCACATAATTTCCATTATGTAAGTTCAAAGACAACAAATAAATCATAATTCTATGCTTTAACACATACCCATAACAATTTGTGTCAAACATATACCCAATCCAGAAACTCAATTAAGTCATCAGCTTTACAAAAATAGTAGAAAACAGGGTTGGGAAAGGGAAAACTCCTTTATACTATGTGTCCTCTAAAACTATAAAGTGAAGGACGTCAGCAACATGGTGGAGTGAGCAGTTTTCTTCGTCTCTCCCCCTTCAAACTACAACTAATTGGACACTCATCAGTCAACTAAGGATATCCACACAGCATCTCAGGACACGTGAGAGACCCATGCTGCTATACATCGGAAGGTGGGAGGACTTCCCCCCAGGAGGAAGTGGAGATAGGTGAAAACTCTCTGACCCCTGGACAGCCCAGTACCTGCAAGCAACTTTCTACCAGCTGACACACTCATAGCATTGCCATGGCACCAAGGGTGGGCGTCTGTGCTCATCAGCGGTGCGACAGTGGAAACAGGTGACTATAGCCCTACCTAAGCCCCCTTAAATTGCTCCATACCCCAGTGGGAAAACCCATGGTCCCACAGCAGCTGCATGGAAAGCCTCTACTCAGCATTAGCAGAGAGGCTACACCCAGCATTCAGAATGCTAGGAGGCCCCGGGAACAAAAGGAGCCCAGCCTGAGCAGCAACCCACCAGCTGGTGGCCTCTAACACTCAAACTCCTGCTGTGGCCCCAAGGGGGCAAGGGAGACCCAGAGAGACCATGTGAATGGGTGGTGGCAGGTTGGAGTCCCACTGAGTCTTCACCACAGTCCAGGGGAGAAAATCACAATCTCACTGCAACTGCAGGAAAAGCCTCTGCACAGCGTTAGTGGAGAGGCCACACCCAGCAATCACAAGGTTGGAAGGAACTGAGGCAGAAGTAGCACAGCTGGGTGAGCTAACCACAGACTGCAGTAGATACCCAGAGCCCTGCTGCGGCCCATATGAACAAGCGAGGTCTTGCAGGCCCTGATGGTGGCAGAGCTGTGAGTCTAGGTCAACCTGCTCCCAGACACTGTGAAAGCCCACAACACCACTGCAGACTCTAAGGAGGAAGCATGTCTAGGTGGTCTGTGACAGTAGGCACCAGCAACCCAAGGCTCCCTTGCAAGTGTACCCACAGCTAACAAGAGACCCCACAGGGCCACTGTGATCATGAGGAGGAGCCCAGGTCTGGTCAGCAACAGCTGACAGGGATCCTGGTCAGTGCAGATTACACAGCTGCTGCACCCCACCTCCCGAGTAGAAGCAACTGGAAGCAGTAACAAAACTCTATCTATGCGCAGAGGCACAAATCCACGCCTTGAGCAGTATGAAAAACATATATTAAATCTCGAGAACAGAAGGAAAATGACAAGTACCAAGAAAAAACCCCAAAGACACTGAAATCTATAACCTAAATGACAATGAATTCAAAATAGCCATCATTAAAAAACAATGAGATAAAAGAGAATACAGATACACAACTCAACGAGTTCAGGAACTATGTCACAAAAGAGCTTGATACTATAAGGAAGAACCAATGAGAAATGTTGGAGATGAAGAACACAATGGAGGAGATTAAGAAAAATCTGGACTCTCTGAACAATGGGGTCGATAATATGGAAGACGGAATTAGCAATTTGGAAGACAGGAATATAGAAACGCTGCAGATAGAGGAGGAAAGAGAACAAAGACTATAAAGAAATGAAGAAACTCTCCGAGAAATATCCAACTCAATTAGGAAATGCAACATAAGGATTATAGGTATCCCAGAGGGGGAAGAGAAGGAGAAGGGAGCAGAAAGCCTGTTCAAAGAAATAATGTCTGACAACTTCCCAAACCTGGGGAGAGAGATGGAACTCCAGGTGACAGGAGCAAATAGATCTCCAAACTTTATCAAGGTAAGAAGACCAACCCCAAGGCAGATAGTAGTGAAGCTTGCAAAAGTCAATGACAAGGAGAAAATACTAAGGGCAGCAAGGCAGAAGAAAATAACCCACAAAGGAACCTGCATAAGGCCATTGGCAGATTTCTCAGCAGACACCCTACAGGCTAGAAGAGAGTGAAATGATATATTCAAAACTAGGAAGGACAAAAACTTGCAGCCAAGAACACTCTATCCAGCAAAAATATCCTTCAACTATGATGGAGAAATAAAAACTTTCCCAGATAAACAAAAGTTAAGGGAGTTCATCGCCACAAGATCTACCCTACAAGAAATGCTCAGGAAAACCCCCATACCTGAAAAAAACAAAAAAAGAAAAGGAGTTACAAAACCGAGCAAATGAGATAAGTAGAAAGACAAAATCAGAAAGTTGCAACTTTCCATCAGAACAAGTTAGCAAAGGTTAACTATAACATTAAAGATAAAAGGAAGGGAAACACCAAGAATAAATATAATCTTGTCATTTTAACCACAAACTCACAACACAAGAAGGAAAAAAAAAAAATATGACAATAACAACCTAGAAGGGTAGGAGGAAAGGGATGGAATGGCTTAATCTAAGGAAATAAGAGGCTATCAGAAAATGGACTGTCTCATCTATGACATGTTTTATACAAACCACATGGCAACCACTAAACAAATATCAAGAATAAAGACACAAATTACAAATAAGAAGAAAGCCAATAAAGAAAACTACCTACCTGAATTGGTAGTCAAAAAATTATGGGGTGAAAAACAAAGGAAATGCAAGAGAACCAGAAAACAAGCAATAGAATGGCAGGATTAGGCCCCCACATTTCAATAATCACTCTAAATGTAACTGGATTGAACTCTCCAATCAAAAGACACAGAGTAGCAGGATGGATTAAAGAACAAGACCCAACAATATGCTGTGTCCAGGAAGCACACCTCAGCCCCAAAGACAGACACAAACTCAGGGTGAAAGGACGGAAGACAATATTCCAAGCTAATAATGAACGTAAGAAAGCAGGTGTCACCATTCTTGTATCAGACAAGGTAGACTTGAAAGCAAAACAGACAAAGGGAGACAAAAAAGGGCAGTTTATAACGATAAAAGGGACACTCCACCAAGAAGACATAACATTTATAAATGTATATGCACCCAACACAGGAGCACCAGAGTATGTAAAGCAACTAGTACCAAAACTAAAAGGAGAGATCAACAATAACACAATAATAGTAGGGGACCTCAACACCCCACTAACACCAATGGACAGATCGTCCAGACAGAAAGGCAACAAGGGAATTATAGAATTAAATAAAAACTAAATAAGATGGACTTAATAAATATATATAGAACACTCCATCCAAGAACGGAAGGTTACACATTCTTCTGAAGTGCACGTGGAACATTCTCAAGGATAGACCATATCTTGGGAAACAAAGCAAGCCTCAACAAATTCAAGAGGGTTGAAATAATATCAAGCATCTTTTCTGACCATAATGCTATGAAACTATAAATCAACTACAAAAATAAAGCTGGGAAGGGCGCAAAAATGTGGAGACTAAACAACATGCTACTGAACAAACAATGGATCATTGAAGAAATTAAAGAAGAAATCAAATATTATCTGGAGACAAATGAAAATGAAAACACGCCACACCAACTCACTTGGGACGCAGCAAAAGCAGTCCTAAGAGGGAAATTCATTGCAATATAGGCTCCCCTCAATAAACAAGAAAAATCTCAGATAAGCAATCTCAAACAACACCTAACAGAATTAGAAAAAGAAGAACAAACAAAGCCCAAAGTCAAGAGAAGGAGGGAAATAATGAAAATTAGGGCAGAAAGAAATGAAATTGAAACAAAAAAGACAGTAGAAAGGATCAATGAAACAAAGAGTTGGTTCTTTGAAAAAATAAAAAGACCAACCCTTAGCCAGGCTCACTAAGAAAAAAAGAGAGATGACTCAAATAAATAAAATTAGAAATGAGAGAGGAGAAATCACAACGGATACCACAGAAATACAAAAGATCATAAGAGAATACAATGAAAACTATATGCCAACAAACTGGACAACCTAGAAGAAATGGATAAATTCTTAGACTCTTACAACCTCCAAAAACTGCAGCAGAAAAAAATAGAGATTCTGAAGAGCCCAATCACAAGTAAAGAAACGGAAACAGTAATCAAAAACCTCCCCAAAGATAAAAGTGCAGGACCAGACAGTTTCCATTTAAAGAAGATTTAATATCTATCCTTCTCAAACTATTCCAGAAAATTGAGGCAGATAGAGCACTCCCTAACGCATTCTATGAAGCCAAAATCACCCTGATCCCAGAACCAGACAAGGACAACACAAACAAGGAAAACTACAGGCCAATAACACTAATGAACATAGATGCAAAAATCCTCAAAAAAATTTTGGCAAACTGAATACAGCAATACATTAAAAAGATTATACGCCATGATCAAGTGGAATTTATACCAGGGACACAGGGACGGTTCAACATCCGCAAGTCAATCAATGTGATACACCACATTAACAAAATGGGAAACAAAACCATATGACCATCTCAGTAGATGCAGAGAAAGCATTTCACAAGATCCAACATCCATTTGTGATAAAAACTCTCAATAAAATGGGTAGAGAAGGAAAGTATCTCAACATAATAAAGGCCCTACATGACAAACCCACAGCCAACATCATACTCAATGGGCAAAAACTGAAAGCCATTCCTCTGAGAACCGGAACAAGACAAGGGTGTCCACTCTCACCACTCTTATTCGACATGGTACTGCAGGTTTTGGCTAGAGCAATTCGGCAAGAAAAAGAAATAAAAGGAATCCAAATAGGCAATGAAGAAGTGAAACTCTCGCTGTTTGCAGACAACATGGTCTTATATATAGAAAACCCCAAAGAATCCATTGGAAAACTATTGTAAATAATCAACAACTACAGTAAAGTTGCAGGGTATAAAATCAACATACATAAATCAGTAGCAATTGTATACTCTAACAAGGAACTAACAGAAAAAGATCTGAAGAACAAAATCCCATTCACAATTGCAACAAAAAGAATAAAATACCTTGAGGTAAATTTAACCAAGGAAGTGAAAGACCTATAGCACAAAGACTACAGGACTTTCCTCAAAGAAATGGATGACAACATAAAGAGATGGAAAGACATTCCATCCACATGGATTGGAAGAATAAATGTAGTTAAAATGTCCATACTACCTAAAGCAATCTACAGATTCAACGCTATCCCAATCAGAATCCCAAGGACATTCTTTACAGAAATTGAACAAAGAATCCTAAAATTCATATGCAGAAAAAAGAGACCCCCAATTGCTACAGCAATCCTGAGAAAAAAGAACACAGCTGGAGGCATCACAATCCCCAACTTCAAAACATATTACAAAGCGACAGTAATCAGCATGGTACTGGTACAAAAACAGGTGCACAGATCAATGGAACAGAATTGAAAGCCCAAAGATAAAACCACACATCTATGGATAGCTAATCTTCAACAAAGGAGCTGAGGGCCTACAATGGAGAAAAGAAAGTCTCTTCAACAAATGGTGCTGGGAAAACTGGACAGCCACATGTAAAAGAATGAAAATTGACCATTCTTTTTCACCATTCACAAAAATAAACTCAAAATGGATCAAAGACCTAAAGATTAGACCTGAAACCAAAAGGCTTCTCGAAGAAAATATACGCAGTACACTCTTTGACATCAGTATCAAAAAGATCTTTTTGGACACCATGTCTTCTTAGACAAGGGACATAAGAGAAAGAATAAACAAATGGGACTTCATCAGACTAAAGACCTTCTTCAAGGTAAGGGAAAACAGGATTGAAACAAGAAAACAACCCACTAATTGGGAAAAAATATTCACAAGTTATATATCCAACAAAAGTTTAATCTCCATAATATATAAAGAACTCACACAACTGAACAACAAAAAATCAAACAACCCAATCAAAAAATGGGCAGGGGACATGACTAGACATTTCTCCAATGAAGATATACGGAGGCCAATAGACACATGAAAAGATGCTCATTATCACTAATCATCAGGGAAATTCAAATCAAAACTACAATAAGATATCACATTACACCTGTTAGAATGGCAAAAATAAACAAGACAAAAAGTGACAAATGTTGGAGAGGTTCTTGAAAAAAAGGAACCCTCATACGCCGTTGGTGGGAATGCAAACTGGCGCAGTCACTACAAAAAACAGTATGGAGATTTCTCAAAAAATTAAAAATAGAAATACCATACGACCCAGCCACGCCACTACTGGGTATCTATCCAAAGAACTTGAAATCAGCAATTCCAAAAGTCCCATGCACCCCTATGTTCATTGCAGCATTATGTACAATAGCCAAGACATGGAAGTAACCTAAGTGCCCATCAACTAATGACTGGATAAAGAAGATATTGTATATATATACAATGGAATACCACTCAGCCATAACAAAAAGGATAAAACAGTCCCATTCACAACAACATGGATAGACCTTGAGGGTATTATGTTAAGTGAAATAAGCCAGATGGCGAAAGACGAACTCTGTATGACTCCACTCATAGATGGAAGTTAAACATGTAGACAAAGAGAACTGACTGGTGGTTACCAGGGGAAAAGGTGGGGCGGGGGGGGGGGGGGGCACAAAGGGTGAAGTGGTGCACCTACAACATGACTGACAATAATGTACAACTGAAATTCCACAAGACTGTAAACTATCATAATCTTAATAAAAAGTACAAAAAAAAAAAAGAAAACCAAAAACCATAAAGTGGAGCATCATGGCAGAGTGAGCTCTTCCCTTAAATGTTCACCCTTACGATAGAATGAAAAAGACATTCATAAACGAAGAGGACATTCACAAAATACAAGACATCTGAGAGACCCGCACAGCATATGTCAGAAGGTAGAGGTGCTGGATACCCTTGGAGGGAGTGGAAGGAGGTAAGAGGATCTCCTCTCCTTCCTCAAATGGCAGAAACCCACAGCACAGGACCACATGCAGCTCTGAGAAAAGAGGGAGGAGGGGCAGCTCTCCACAGGAACATCTTCACTCTCCAAATTTGCTCATATGCTGTGGGAAAGCCCCACACAGAGGTAGCTAAGCTATTGCAGGGTGGAGCCTTCATCAAGCCAGCAAAACAGGAGAGCAGACAGCAAGGGCAGAGCAAGAATGCCCCCAGGATTGCTCACAGAAAGAAAGTGCCCTTCCGCCCACCCGGCACTCCAGCTCAGCCAGTTGGCTAGAACGTCCATGCATATGTTAGAACAGCAGCAGTTGTGAGAGAGCTAGCGGGCAACCACAGCATATTCCCTATCACCACAGATTATACGGACAAGCATAGATGCCAGGGATTGTGGCAGGCTTAGAATACACAGCTCCTGACCCCTCCCACCCATTGGTGACAGGTGGAAGCTGTGACAAGATACTATTACTATGCAAAGGTACAAATCCACCCCATCCAACAGTATGAAGAAATATATTAATACTCCAGAACAGAAGCAAAATGACAAGAACCCAGAAATAAACCCTGAAGGGACAGCAGTTTACAATCTAAATGACACAGAATTCACAATAGCTATCATAAAAACACACAACGAGTTACAAGAAAATAAAGTTCAATGAAATCAGGAACAAAATTAACGAATAGAGGAAATTCATCACAAACAGACTGAAACTATAAAGAAAAACCAATCAGAAATGTTGGAGATGAAAAACACAATGGATGACGTAAAGAAAAATCTGGACTCCGTCAATAACAGAGCTGATATTATAGAGGAGAGAACTGACAGTCAGGAGGACAGAAATACACAAATACTTCAGATGGAGGAGAGAGAACTAAGACTAAAAAGAAGAAAATTTCCGAGAAATATCTGACTCAATTAGGAAATGCATCATAAGGATTATAGGTATTCCGGAGGGAGAAGGGAGTGAGAATGGAGCAGAAAGTTTGTTCACAGAAATGATAGCTGGGAACTTCCCAAACCTGGTGAAGGAGCTGGAATTATAAGCAAAAGAAGCTAGTAGAACTCCTAATTATATCAATGTGAAAAGACCTCTCCAAGGCATATAGTAGTAAAATTGGCAAAAGTCAAAGACAAGAAAAAATATCAAGGGCAGCTAGGCAGATACAACTTACAAAGGAACCCCATCAGGCTTTCAGTGAACTTCTCAGCAAAAATCTTACAGGCAAGGAGAGAGTGGAATGATACATTCAAAATTCTGAAAGACAAAAAATTTCAGCCAAGAATCCTTCATCTAGTGAAAATATCCATCAGATATGATAAAAAATAGTTTTTATGAGAAATATAAACTTTCCCAGATAGACAAAAGCTGAGGGAGTTCATTGCCACAAGACTCCCCCTACAAGAATTCATGAAGAAGGCTCCCATACTTGAAAAAAAAGAAAGGGTTTACAAAGCCTTGAGTAAGGAGATAAATAGACAGACAAAATCAGAAAACTGCAGCTGTCTATCACAACAGGATAGTAAACACTTAATTATAACATTAAAAATAAAGAGAAGGAAAACATCGAAAATAAATATAATCTCATCATTTTAATGACAAACTCACAACACAAGATGGAATAAGTTGTGACAACAACTTAGAAGGGGAAGAGGAGAGGGATGGAATCAGCTTAGACTAAGGAAATAAGAGACTATCAGAAAATGGACTACCTCGAGAATGACGATGGAATGGAATATCTACAAGATATTTTATACAAATCGCATGGTATACACCAAACAAAAAATCAGAGCAGAGACATAAATGATAAATAAAGAAAAAATCATCATAGAGAACTACCAAACTGAATTGGTAGTCCAAAATATATGGGACAAGAAATAAGGGAAATACAGAACAACTGGAAAATGAGTAATAAAATAGCAGCATTAAGGCCTCCTATATCAATAATCACTCTAAATGCAAATAGATTGAATTCTCCAATCAAAGAAGCAGACTGACTGGATGGATTAAAAAACAAGACCCAACAATATGCTGCCTCCAGGAAACATATCTTAGCTGTACAAACACAGGCTCAGAGTGAAGGGATGGAAGACAATACTCCAAAATAATGGGAAACAAAAGAAAGCAGGTGTAGCAATATTTATATTAGACAAAGTAGACTTCAAGATAAAACAAGCAATGAGAGACAAAGAGGGGCAATATATAATGATCAAAGGGACACTCTACCAAGAGGACATAACATTTATAAACACATGTGTACCCAACATAGGAGCACCAAAGTACATAAAGCAACTATTAACAGACCTAAAAGGAGACATTAACAAGAACACAATAATAGTAGGGGACCTCAACACCCCAGTCACATCAATCAATAGATCATCCAGACAGAAAGTCAACAAGAAATAGCAGATTTAAAGAAAAAACTAGACCAGATGGACTTAACAGATATATACATAGGACACACCATCCCAAAAGAGCAGAATACACATTGTTCTCAAGCGCACTAGGAACATTCTCAAGTAGAGATCATATGTTGGGAAACAAGGCAAGCCTCAATAAATTTAAGAAGATTGAAACCATATCAATATCTTTTCTGACCATAATGCTATGAAACTAGAAATCAACTACAAGAAAAAAGCTAGGAAAGTGACACATGCATGGAGACTGAAGAACACACTACTGAACAACCAATGGATCACGGAGTAAAATAAAGGAGAAATCAAAAAATATCCAGAGAAAAATGAAAATGAAAATACACCATACCAACTCACATGGGATGCAGCAAAAATGGTCATAAGAGGGAAATTAATAGCAATATAGACCCGTCTGCATGAACAAGAAAAATCTCAAATAAGCAATCTTAACTGACACCAAACAGAATTAGAAAAAGAAGTATAAACAAAGATGAAAGTCAGCAGGAGGAGGAAAATAATAAAAATTAGAGCAGAAATAAATGAAATAGAAACCAAAAAAAAAGAAACAGCAGAAGGGATCAATGAAACAAAGAGCTGCTTCTTTGAGAAGATAAACAAAATCGACAAACCCTTAGCCAGATTCATTAAGAAAAAGAGAGAAGGCTCAAATAAATAAAATTAGAAAGGAAAAAGGAGAAATTACAACAGATACCACAGAAATACAAAGGATTATAAGAGAATAGTATGAAAAACTTTATGCCAACAAATTGGACAATCTAGAAAAAATGGAAAAATTCTTAGACTCATACAATCTCCCAAAACTGAATCAAGAAGAAATAGACAAATTGAATAGACCAATCACAAGTAAAGAGATTGAAACAGTAATCAAAAACTCCCAAAAAATTAGGGCCAGCCCTCTGGCTCAGTGGTTAAGTTCACACACTCCACTTCAGTGGCCCGGGGTTCACTGGTGCGGATGCTGGGCACGGATATGGCACTACTTGGCAAGCCATGGGGTGGCAGGCATCCCACATATAAAGTAGAGGAAGATGGGCATGCATGTTAGCTCAGAGCCAGTCTTCCTCAGCAAAAAGAGGAGGATTGGCAGCAGATGTTAGCTCAGGGCTAATCTTCCTAAAAAAGAGAAGAAAAACTCCCAAAAAATAAAAGCCCAGGACCAGATAGCTTCCCAGGAGAATTCTACCAAACATTCAAAGAAGATTTAATACCTATCCTTCTCAAACTATTTCAAAAGACTGAAGAAGATGGAACACTTCCTAATACATTCTGTGATGCCAACATCATCCTGATCCGAAAGCCAGTCAAGGACACACACAAAAAAGAAAAATTACAGGCCAATATTGCTGATGAACAGATGCAAAAATCCTCAACAAAATATTGGCAAACAGAATACAGAAATACATTAAAAAGATCACACACCATGATCAACCGGAACTTTTACCAGGGACACAGGGATGGTTCAACATCCACAAATCAATCAATACGATACACCACATTAACAAAATGAGAAATAAAAACCACATGATCATCTCAATAGATGCAGAGAAAGCATTTAACAAGATCCAACATCCACTTAAGATAAAAACTCTCAATAAAATGGGTAGAAAAGGAAAGTACCTCAACACAATAAAGGTCACATATGACAAACCCACAGCCAACAACATACTCAATGGAGAAAATCGAAAGCCATCCCTCCAAGAACAGGAATGAGAGAAGGGTGCCCACTCTTGCCACTCTTATTCAACATAGTACTGGAGGTTTTGGCTAGAGCAATTCCGGCAAGAAAAAGAAGTAAAAGGTATCCAAATTGGCAATGAAGAAATGAAACTCTCATTGTTTGCAGATGACATGATTTCATATAGAGAAAATCCTAAAGAATCCATCACAAAACTATTAGAAATAATCAACAACTACAGCAAAGTTGCAGGCTGCAAAATCAACTTACAAAAATCAGTTGCATTTCTATACTCTAATAACAAACTAACAGAAAGAGAACTCAAGAATACAATCCAAATTACAATCGCAAAAGAATAAAATATCTAGGAATAAATTTAACCAAGGAGGTGAAAGACCTGTACAATGAAAACCATAAGACATTATTGAAAGAAATCGATGATTACATTAGGAAATGGAAAGGTATTGCATGTACATGGATTGAAAAAATAAACATAGTTAAATGTCCATACTACCTGAAGCAATCTACAGATTCAATCCAATCCCAATCAGAGTCCTCATGATGTTCCTCATGGAAACAGAACAAAGAATCCTAAAATTCGTATGGGGCAACAAAAGACCCCCAATTGCTAAAACAATCCTGAGAAAAAAGAACAAAGCTGGAGGCATCATAATCCTTGACTTCAAAACATACTACAAAGCCATAGTAATCAAAACAGCATGGTAGTGGTACAAAAACCGACACACAGATCAATGGAACAGAATTGAGAGCCCAGAAATAAAACCACACATCTATGGACAGCTAATCTTTAACAAAGGCGCTAAGAACATACAATGGTGAAAGGAAAGTCTTTTCAATAAATGGTGTTGGGAAAACGGGACAGCGACATGCAAAAGAATGAAAGTAAACCATTATCTTTTTGCCATACATAAAAATTAACTCAAAATGGATCAAAGACTTGAAGGTAAGACGTGAAACCATAAAACTCCTAGAAGAAAAGAGAAGCAGAACATTCTTTGACATTGGGCTTAGAAGCATCTTTTCAAATACAATGTCTACTTTGACAAGGGAACAAAAGAAAAAAGATGTGGGACTTCATCAGACTAATGAGCTTCTGCAAGGTAAAGGAATCCAGGAACAAAACAAAAAGAAAACCTACCCACTGGGAGAAAATATTTGCAAATCGGATATCCAACAAGGGGTTAATCTACAAAATATCTAAAGAACTCACACAATTCAACAACAAATAAACAAACAACCCAATCAAAAGATGAATGGGGGAGGGTGCTGGCCCTGTGGCCAAGTGGTTAAAGTTCCACGCGCTCAGCTTTAGCAGCCCAGGTTCATGGGTTCAGATCCCGGCACACAGCAGCTCCACTCATTAGCCAAACTGTTAAGGTATCCTACATACAAAATAGAGGAAGACTGGCACAGATGTTAGCTCAGAGCTAATCTTCCTCAAGTGAAAAACAAAAAACGAGGAGCATTGGCAATGGATGTTAGCTCAGGGCCAATCTTCCTCACACACACACACACACACAAAAGAAATTGGGCACAGGATATGAACAGACATTTTTCCAAATAAGATATACAGATGGCCAAGAGGCATATGAAAAGACGTTCAACATCACTAATCATCAGGGAAATGCAAACCAAAACTACACTAAGATATCACCTTATACCCATTAGAATGGCTATAATCAACAAGACAAAAAATAAGAAATGTTGGATAGGATGTGGAGAAAAGGGAAACTTCATACACTGCTGGTAGGAATGCAAACTGGTGCAGCCACTATGGAAAACAGTATGGAGATTTCTCAAAATTACACATAGAAATACCATACGATTCAGCTTTCCCACTACTGGGTATTTATCCAAAGAACCTGAAATCAACAATTCAAAGAGACTTACACACCCCTATATTCATTGCAGCATTATTCACAATAGCCAAGACATGGAAGTGACCAAGTGCCCATTGACTGATGATTGGACAAAGATGCAGTGTATATATATATATATACAATGGAATACCACTCAGCCATATAAAAAGACAAAATCGTCCCAATCAGAACAATATGCATGGACTTTAAGGGTATTATGTTAAGCGAAGTAAATCAGACAAAGACTAACACCCCATGATTTGACTCATATGTGGAAGATAAACTAACACACAGACAAAGAGAATAGATTAGTGATTACCAGAGGGGAAGGGGGTTGGGAGATGGACACAAGGGGCAAAAGGGAACATTTATAGGGTGACTGACAAATAATAATATACAACTGAAATTTCACAATGTTATAAACTATTTTATGACCTCAACAAAATTTTTAAAAAGCAAAAATAAAAAAATCAGGGCTGGCCCCAAGGCCAAGTGGTTAAGTTTGCACACTCTACTTCGGTGGCCCAGGGTTTTGCCAGTTCGGATCCTGGGTGTGGACATGGCACTGTTCATCAGGTCATGCTGAGGCAGCATCCCATACAGCACAACCAGAGGCTCTCACAACTAGAATACACAACAATGTACTGGCCAACTTTGAGGAGAATAAAAAAAATTAAACAAGGATTGGCAACAGATGTTAGCACAGGTGCCAACTTTAAAAAAACAAAATCCCATCAAGTGCCTCCCAATACCCCTCAAAAAAGATCAAATCATGAAGTCATGCTCAACTTCTAAACATTCTTTGCTGTATTACAACAGGATGGTTTTACAGACTGGTACTGACACTAGAGATTGCTGAAACTGGAAGTCCCTCAGGACAGCCCCTTGGTACAGGGGTGGCATACTTTGACAAAAATAACTAACAGTGAACAGGAACTATCACATTGGTCACTGTAAACTTTTATTCCAACTATAGCATTACCAGGGCGCAAAGATCTGGGCGAGCAATGGCTCTACTGCAGCAGTAAGAACAAGATCTAAAAGAACAAGTTTCAGCAACCACATATGACAGTGAATGAAAAAGACTCGTGTTGATACACTGAATCCTGAGTCCTCCTGAAAATACATACAAAATTCTGTCTTTAATTTTTATGTATTTTTCTCTCATCCATAGGTTTCAAAAATTTTTAAGATATTTGTGACCCAAAATAGTTTAAGAAAAAGTGATATATGTATGCATGCTTATAAACAAGCATAGCAGGAAAAAAAAAAAAGACCAGAAGGAAATACACCAAAATGTCAAACAAAAGTTGTATAATTACAAGTGACTTTCTCCTTTGTTACTTTTATGTAGTTTTTACTTTATCTATGTATTGTTCATGTATTAAAACACAAATAATTATATTTTAAATATATAATTAATAGCAGTAAATTCAGAAGAAATAGGCTAAACCTAACTATGTTTTTCATTTGTTTCTTTGCCTTGAAGGTTTTAGTAAAAAGAAAGATATGGGTAGGAACTCTAGGCCTTTGACTAGCAGACAAAAAGAAACAAAGTTATTTGAAAAGCAACATTTTGAATTAGCCAATCAATTAATATGATAAGAGAGAGAAATACCTGGAGACAATGAAAAGCCAGACAGTAAAGGATTTTTTTGAGGAAGTTATTAAGGTAAAAAGAAGAAGCCAAATATGAGACATAAATTTAAGGAGATCAATCAAAAGCATGGCCTGAATAAATTCATAATTCCAAAAACTTCACTTTGACCAATAGTTTCTGTTTCCTTTCCATCAAACTTTCATACCAGTTGCTAAGCAATATCTGGCTAAGCAGTGGACTATTATCCTTCCTGACTAACTAGGAATGCTGGAGCATTACATTTCCAGACTAAGTAAGAGATTTGGACTCTGTTACATTTCCTGACTGACTAGGAATGCAAGGGCCTCATTATACTTTCTAACTTACTTGGAATTCTGAACTTCATTTCACTTACTGACCAAAAATGTAAGATCCTGTTATACTTTGTCTAAGTATATTGAGTCTTGTCACCCTAAATAGGAGTGCTGGGTCCAGATACACTGACTAATTGCACTGACCCTTATTACTTATTACACTCAATAAACCTACTTAACCCATTCACACTGAGTGATCAGAACCAATACTCTCATTCTGATGTAAAATTCTAGATTTTGAGCTCCTAGATCAATGCAATCCAAATGGTGAAAGACAGATAGATACAAAAAGAACTGAAGGTCTGCGAAATGACTTCTTCAGAACAATAATGAGCTCTTCCATGGTTTCTTCATTGATAGCTATTATATAGCTTGCTATTTGAGGTCTTTTAAAAGAATACTTCTTTGTATTCCAAACCAATAAAATTTTATATCATTCTTAAGCATGTATTTAAATGTTCCATGCATTAATGAGAAAAACTGTTTTTGGATTATGAGTTATCAAATTGAAATGTTCTTTATACACACAAAACTCTCATCTACAGAGTCCTATAAAATCAGCCCCTATCTCTTGTTCTTACTACTATTACCGTTCTGTCTCCTTTGCTCACTATACTGTAGCCACATCAGACTTCTATCTCTTCCTCAAACACACACTGGCTCTCACTTCAGGGCTTTTGCATTTCCTCGTCCCTCTATCTTGACAATGCTTTTTCCTCATAACTCTTCATGGCTGTCTCCTCACTCCCAGGTGTCAGCTAAAATTCTAACCCATAAAATAACCTTACCTGAATCCACAACATAAAATAACCATCTCTCTATATCTTAAGTCCCGTTTGGTTTTCTTCATGGTATTTATATTTTTCTAAAATTATATTGTATATTTATAAATCTACTTGCAGATAAGCTGGCTCCCACCCACCCAAGACTCTAAGTTCCAATAAGAACACAGACCTTGTTTGTCTTGTTCACTGCTATATTTCCCAGTGCCTAGAAAAGTGCTGGCACATAGTACTGACTCAACATAATATCTGAATTAATTAATTAATAAGTGAAGGAGATAAACTCATGATATTAGCTTTACAGAACATCATGGCAGGTGGTAAGAGTAGAGATGTTACCAACGCCATTTATGCTTGTCTAAAACCAAAACCCAAATTTGCTATTTGAACATACTAGTGATAACAACTGACTTTTAAGACAATTAAAAAAAGATCTGTTTACAAAAACAAATATACATCCATGGTGGAAGCAAGTATGTCACTTTTTCCTGCTTCTAGACATGATCCCATAAACCTTAATACACTTCTTGAGGCAGACACTATCAACTGCCTTCACACACAGTGAAACAAAAACATTGAACAGAGTTGGCTTCCACGTTAAAACTGTTTGCTATTTCTTGAACAGAATCTAGAGTCAGAAGACCCAGGCTTCAAGTTTTGGCCCTAGAGCAGTGTTAACATGATGGAACCAAAAAATCTAGTCTTTACATGGAAAGACAGTGTAGAGGTGGCAGGATCAATGAATTACAAATCTTCGTATGCTTGAAGGATTTTCCAACTCAGGTTATTAAAGGATATGAGATGGGGGTGGAAAAGAGGAATGCTTGAAATTAAGATTATGAAAGAGGTGGCTGTGATTGCTAATGAAAAGTTTAAGGTCAAGATTATAACAGAAGTACGGTACCTGAGGCACGATAAATGTGTGGCAGGCTGGGAGGAAGGAAAGGTTTGAAGTGCCAAGGGGTGGCATTCCAAACGAAAGGTTTAATAAGAAAAAAGGTACAGATATATAAAATTTGATGGGGCTTCCAGGTAACTGAAGTCAACAGAGGCTGCCTAACTATCTGTCATCCAATATTTCCATCTATGTCATTTGTCAATTTATTGACTCTCAGGTCTGAAGACACACTTCAACTATGTTCTGTGATTTAAAAACAAAAAAAAAAGAATTCCTTTAAACTTCACTCTCTGAAAGTGAACACAATGTTAAGTTTTCTCAGTAGAGGGCAGTGGAAGGACACCGCAGAGGGAAAAGGCTCTCCTGCAAATTCTGGCTGCAGCACGGGAGCCAGCAGCGTGGGAGTGAGGACACCTAACGGAGTTCTGCCCCAGCCATGGGCCAGAACATGGTCCCTCTGCAACCTTGCAGTCTTGGCCTAGTGATAAATCTTTCCACGGGCTTCTCACATGAAAACCAGTGTCCAAAGGTTTCCTGCCCACATACCTGTACCCTGACTCCCTCTGCAAACCCCTCTGCACAGCCTGCCTGTGGCCAGAGGGCTCACACCACACTGCTGCACCTTCTGCAAGTCCCTCACCCTCCACATGCAGCCTGTGCCCAGAGGATCTCCAACTCCATGCAAGCCCACCACACAGCCACACTACTGATTGCTGATTTGCTCCCCCATCTGCATACCAGAGGGTGCCAATTACTTGCCAATGACTTCAAACCAGTTCTGGCCTGGCCAAACAGTGAACTTCTCTTCTATTCAGTGGGCTGAATGACTTCTCCAACAAGGTCTGAATCCCTTCTAAGTTTGTCCTTCCTGGCCTACCCTCCCTCAGCCCTAGGATATAATACAGTTTCCTCATATTTTATACTTATTTGTTTATCATAGTTAATAATTCATTCTATTACACTTTACCTGTTTAACCTACTGTGTGTTTATCTATGTCCTGATTGAATCCAGACTGTTACACCATCCAAAACAATACTTAACAACAAGGGGAAAATAATGCTAAATGAAAACCATGCCCTCATCATGACTTGCAGAAAGAGAATATTGAAACTTCAAAATAACTGTGAATAAAAAGAGAAAAATTACCAAATCCCAGCACATGATCTCTCATGTTCCTAGTCCCACTGCTACCCGACAAAGACAGACCCAGAAAAACTGAGGGGAAGACAGAAGAGGGAAGCTAGAGAAGATTAAAACTGCTCTAAAACTACCGCCTCAAAGCCTAAGCCCTATATGTCTGAGAACACTAAAAAGTGTATAAACAGATCAGAGCAAAGATTACAGGAAAGGGACTTCAAAAAAAGTACAATTGAAAGGGGCAGGGATGACTGAAAGGGGCAGTCTAAGAAACATATAGCTTCTACAAAGAGCAAAAAAGCAAAACAAAAGTGAGAAGCTCCCTTTGGCAATCAAATGGTAAAGGGGAAAAGAGGCAAAACAGGAAAATTTATGATCTTATAAGACAAAAGAAAACCATAAAGTCAAAGCACTCATTACTCCTCAACACTCCTCTATCCCCACCACAGGCACCAAAACAAAACAACCAAAAAACTGGCTAATATACCTGAACTTTTTTGCTAGACTGACAGAAGAGGGCGCCATTAAATAAAAATCTTGTAAATCACACTATTTTCATAAAAATGAATAATATAGGCACACATTCAACAAATTTGTAGAGAGCTAGTACAAAAATGAGGAAATGAAATTTTATAAATACTTACAAGGAAAACTCCCTCCCAAAAAACAATCATGAAGCAGGAAAAAACTGTAAATCAATACTCCAAAGAGTATACTTAAATATACTTAAATAAGCATCTGAGGATATGAAAAACCACCTTGAATCAGAAAATTCAAAATTTATGAAGAAGAACAATAAAAAAAGGCAGGGAGAAATGAAAGAAAGTTGACGGTACTCAGGAAAACAAAGAAAAAAGACAAAATTCTCTCAGAAATGAAGAATAAATCACAAGATGTCCAAAGGAAAATGGATGGCAACAAAATTTAATGAAGGGCATTGAGGAAAGGCAGAAAAACAACCAAGAGAATGAAAATAACATAATGAAAAAACTAAAAGGGTCAGAAAAGAGACTAATTAATTATATTTATATTGTCAAGTCCCTGGGGGAAAAAAAAGCAATGGAACAGAACTAAAATTTAAAACAATAACCTAAGAAGCCTTTCCAGAAATACAAAAAGACAAGAATCTATATACATTGAATAGCTCACTGAATGCCTGAGGAAAATTAATCTAGAATGAGCAACTCTGATACATATTCTACTAAAACTACTAAATTTGAAATATAAAGATAAAATACTCAAGGCCTCCAGGCAAAGATCAATAACTTACAAAAGCAAAAGAATGAGACTGGCATCAGCATTTCCAAACCAATCTGTAAAGGCAACAATGAAGCAGTCGTTTTTTAAAACGCAGTTAAAGAAAGTATGAATCAAAGATTTTATATGCAGCCAAGTTGTCCTTAAAACATCAGGGTGACAGAAAAACAGTTTTCAACATATAAGAACTTGCGAAATTTTGCACGTATCAGCCCTTTTTGAGAAATCTTCTAGTGAAAGAGCTTCATCCAACACTGATAACTAAGAAAACTTTAGTGAAAGAAGATATGATGAGTATTTTATGCAAGAAAGAAGAGGGAAAAAGGAAAACAGAATAAGCACACTGGTTGCTATATAGGCAAAAGTAGGGTTAAAGAATACTTAAAAATTCATAAATCACACAATAAAAGACTAAAAAGAAAACATGAGACTAAGAACATTAAAAAATGTTTAAGTATAAAAGTAACCACAAGAACAAAAATATAAGCTATAAATAAAAGCAATAACTACAAATAAGAGCTATAAGTAAAATAGTAAATAAAACGCTATTTATTTTATAAATTAAACAATATTATTTATTTTATAAATTAAACAATACTATTTATTTTATAAATGAAATAAAACTATAAAAAAGCAAAGAAAATACATCTCATAGAAAGTATAGTAAATACAGCAAAACACGCATAATTAAAAAATATGACAGCATTGAGACCAAACACATCAATCATATTAGAGAATGAATGGACTCAACTACTAAAAGAAAAACATTTTCAATTCAGCTCAGGAGCTCATGAAACAAGACTCAACTACATGCTATATATATACACAAGAGATACACCTACGACAGAGTAATTCAAAATGACTAAAAATAGGGGCTGGCCCCGTGGCCGAGTGGTTAAGTTCGCGCACTCCGCTGCAGGCGGCCCAGTGTTTCGTTGGTTCGAATCCTGGGCGCGGACATGGCACTGCTCATCAGACCACGCTGAGGCAGCGTCTCACATGCCACAACTAGAAGAACCCACAACGAAGAATACACAACTATGTACCGGGGGGCTTTGGGGAGAAAAAGGAAAAAATAAAATCTTTAAAAAAAATTTAAAAAAAAAAAAAAATGACTAAAAATAAAATAAAAATATCAGGATAATAAAAACAAAAAAAAAAGAGTAGGGGTAGCCATCTGATATTAGACAAAGTAGAATTCAAGACTAAAGCATTAAATGTGACAAAGGCTACTTTTTAATGATAAAAGCCACAATTCACAATGAAGATATTACACTTAGGAATATGTATGCATGAAATAATACAGCAACCACTTCATGAAGGACAACCTACAGGAGATTTAAAGATACAGAAATACACTAATAGTAGGAGACTACATACACAACTCTCAATACAAGACAGACCAAGTGGACAAAACTTGATCAAACGAAAATAAGACAGGAGGTAGAAGATCTTATGTATATACACTAAACTCTAGCATTTTGATAATAGAGAACACACCTCTCAAAAGCCCATGACATATGCACAAAAATGAATCATATGTTAGGTCACAAAGAAACATAATTTCCACAAAGCAGAAATGTTGTAAACAATACTCTCTAAATGCAATACAATGGAACTAGAAGTTACAACAAAAACAAGAAAATAGAAAGCACCCGGGTTCTGGAAATTTTAAAACCATCTACAAAACACTTATTGGGGAAAGAAGAAATACAATCTGAACCTACAGTGGTTTTTCAAAATAATGACAATGGATCATTAGAGAATTGGAAAGAGTATTGCTTCCAACCTTATAATGGAGAGAGAGAGAAAGCCTGAGTTCATGACGTCTCTGGAACCCACTGGAATGATAAAGTCATAGGGCAAATAACTGGCCCAAAACCTAAGACAGGTGCAAGAAGAGAGAGACAAGATGTGAGCACTTTTACTAGGCTAAGAGCTACACTAGGATGACTGACAAATTGGTAGAGTCTAACAGTGCACTGGTGAGAAAGAGTTAAGGGGTCTGCAATTCTTACAGGCTTTTTCTCCACGAACACCACCAAGTGCTCAGAGAAAAAAAATTGGCAGAATCCTGAGAGTCTCTACCAAGGTGCAGAACAAAGGGAGAAGAGCAGCAGACACTGTGAGAGCAGCACAAAACTCTGCCAGGACCCTTCCATCTCCCTCACAAAACAAAAGCCTTAATCTGAGGGGAGAAGAACAAACATTGTCACCTGAGGGCACTGGTGATATCCACAGCAACCAGAAGAAGAGAAAAGAGCGAAAAAACCCTCTACCCCAGGAAGAAGGGAAGGAAAACATACTGGTCTCAGATTTATAACTGGAGGGAGACAGGAGCTTTGAGAAGGCCACAAACCCAAGACCCAGGGACTCAATGATGGCAGAAGGCTGAAGTATTATCAGAAAAACAGAATGCCCTCGAGTCCCCACCGCCAGGCTAGTTAGCAGAGTAACAGTAACTTGCAGGAGACACATTGTCTCTGAACCACAAAGAGAAAATCAAAAGTTGAAGGTGAAGTGAGCATTAAAAAAAAAATCTCTGGGGGCCGGCCCCATGGCCGAGTGGTTCAGTTTGTGCGCTTTGCTTCAGCAGCCCAGGGTTCAGATCCTGGGTACAGATATGGCACTGCTCGTTAGGCCATGTTGAGGCGGCATCCCACATGCTACAACTAGAAGGACCCACAACTAAAAAGATGTACAACTATGTACTGAGGGTATTTGGGGAGGGGAAAAAAAAATCTCTAGCAAACCAGTCAACACCCTAAACACAAAGTATCAAAGAGGAATTTGAAGGCTTTGGTGTATTGAGCAAAGCCATAGGAAAAATAAATCTCAAACACAACCCAACTCAAAAAATTAGATCAATTCAAACACCTAGACTAAAGTCTTAGCATAAAGCAAGCCATTGCTATTTCCAGAGATAAAAGTCATTTATCTTAGTCTCTACTATCCTACATAAAACATCCAGTTTTCAACAAAAATTGCAAAGCATACCAAAAGTCCAGAAAAGGTACATTTGCAAGTGACAAGCAATCATCAGAAACAGATTCAGGTAGGATACAGATGTTAAAACTGACAGGGAATTTTAAATGACTGTGATTAATATGTTAAAGGCCTTATTGAAAAAAATGGACAACACAGAAGACCAGATGGGTAATTTCAGCAGAGGGAGAAACTATGCTAGAAATAAAAAAACATAGTAACAGAGATGAAGAATTTCTTCAACACGCTTATTAACAGAATTGGCATAGTCAAGGAAAGAATCAGTGAACTTGAAGATAGGAATATAGAAATTACTCAAACTGAAAACACATAGAAAAAAAAAAAAGATGGGGAAAAAACAGAACAGAGAGCATCCAAAAGCTAAATGACAAAATCAAACTATTTAATATATGCATAGCCAGAAACAAAGAAGGACAAAAGAGCAAGAAAAGAGCAGAAAAAAAATAACAACCAAGAATTTTCAAAACCAACTAAAGAGAGCTGGTGGTTGCACAACACTGAATACACTGAATACCACTGAACTGTAGAGTAGATCTTAAGCATTACCTCAAAAAAAAAAATTTTAATAGAAAATAAATAAAAGAAAATGAGGACCTAGGGAGATATAAGTAGGAAGTATAAATTTTTGTATGTGAACAGTTTAATTACCATTTTACTTAAAGACAGAAGTATAACTAAAATTTTTAACAAATTGTATTACCAGTAAATAGCAAACTTTTAAAAAACTGTCATTATAAATATAAAGAATTATAAAAACAGATATTTTAACTGCCATATTATTTTCTCTTTTCTAAGCACACACTGATTTATGTCAGCTGATCCTTGAAACCGGCAGGAGGAACTGCAAGTCATCACATTTACAGGTGTGCTAAACCACTGACTTTGCTACAATGATATTTTGTTTAAACCACTTCCAGAAATAGAAATAAATTAGTTAAATATCACAGCAAGGCAACTTGTTGAAAATAACCTCATTTTTAAACTCAAGCTAACTTGTAGGTTAGCAAGCTTTATAAAATATCAAGATCAAAGTGCATCTGATTGAACTGAACAAATTCAAAAACAAAACCATTTAAATTTTTATTTTCTTTTAAATGTTCAAATCATAGGTAGCACATACTACTTCTTTCAGAATTAGCATAAAGCCTTTAGTTTAGTTTCACAGCTGTGAGATGAGGCCTTACTATTTCATTTAAATAGTCTGTGCTCTGAAACATAGGTTAGATAAGTTGTACTAGAAATCAGAAAGCAATAAATATTAGCCACATTTCCAACTTCATTTAACAGTGGGCACATCCCTTCCTGCTACGTGATGAACACACCACATTTTTACTAGGTCTTAAAGCCTCTCAACTTTTATCTACCATAGGTTTGATAAAAGAGGAGATGTTTGGTTCATGCAATAAAGTAATTCTAGAACTAGATTACATTTAAAGGAAAAGTAATAAAACATGAGCAAAATCCAGTAAAAAAATAAGCAGAAAGTCAAGTTGCAGTCAGGGGAAAAAAATGCAGACCTCAGACAGCTTTGATTTGATAATGTGAACCACCATGAGTTTAGTAAACTGGAATTTCATGTTTATAAAAACTTAACTTTTCCTTTGAAAGGTAAAAAACAATTCTTTCATATCCACTTAGTTACACTTTAAGAAGCAGAAGTTTTTATCACACTAAGTTTTCTCCTGAAGCAGAATGACAAAAAGTTTCAAATAAACTGGGTTATATGATGCGCTTTCATTATGTTAGAATGGCACAACCAGAAATAAACAGAAGGGGGGGAAAGATTTTTATGAGATGCTTAGGGAAAAACTGCAAACGAAAGAATTTATTTGTGAAAAATATTTCTCAAAAAGCTACAACAGGTAGAGACCATCTAAATTTTACTAGTGAGAAAATGAAATCGGCCCAATCCTACTCCTTGGGTATCTGAGTTATCCTCCCTCTCTCCTCCAATCCTATGTTTGCCAGGTAAGGAAGAGTAATAGCAGTAAGAGTCAGAAGTCTTAACAGCAAAGACTTTTCAAATATCCAAATGAGAGATGGAAAATAGACTTAAAAATGTGTGCTAGAGACAAAAATCAGTCAAATAAGCATTTATTAAGCAACTATCATGTGCCAAGACAAAATTAATATGAAACACAATTCTTTTCCTCTAGAATCTATTTGAAAACAAAGCATAAACATATTTGGAGTAAAATACCACTAAGTAAGTATAGCAAAAAGTCTTTTACTTGACAACGTGAAATTAGTTGTGAGTGGTAGAAGACTACAGGAGTTCAGAAAAGAATAACACTGGGTACAGAAAATCTAATAACCTTAAACCATGACTTTAAAGCTATGAAAATTTTTATGGGCTGACAGACCTGGGTTCAAAATCACAATTTTACCCTTTATCAGACGTGTGAGCATGGACAGTTTACTTAACTTCATTGGGCCTCAGTTTCCCATCTATAAAATACAGATAATACCTATCTATCCACCTTTTGAGACTGCCGTGAAGAGTAAATGAAACAATCCAGGGTAAATCACTTGACACGATACCTAGCACAAAGGAGACCCTCAATAAAAGAAGAGACAATAGGAGTAGAATGGTAGTCAAATTACAAACTGAGAAATTGAAAAATTCTGTAAATAATGGACTTACAGTCCCTTAAAAACAAGGGAAACAAAGAAGGCCATAGCAAAGGAGAAATTGACATGATGAGATATTCCTTCGTAGCAACTTCTCTTCTCTCATAGCAAAGATCTGTGCAAATATAAGACAGTGTCTAATGGCCATTGATGAAGCCAAGCTCAATGCTTGGCTGCTTTCTGACAACGACAGAGACTCATTATGTCACTAGTTAGACTAGTTCATTCATAGAACTGCAGGTGTTCATAACACTGCATAAAGTAGAAAAGCAGCGCACATTCGAGGAACTCTATAGTCACATCCTGAGTAGGGTAGTAGGAAATATTATTCTAAGGAATTTTAGGATAATCATCAAGGCACATTTCTTCAAAAGTGAAAATTGGTGGAATGGAATTGTCTCAAAACACCTCAATGAATCTTAAAATGAGACAGGTTATGTGCATGATAATTTTCCTTGGGTTTGACTCTTCAGTGTTTATGACTTTATTATAAGCTTCTATTAATACAAAATTATCTTTGAAGACCAGAAACTCAGTGACGATCCAAAAATAGATAGGCTGATTCATTTGATTTTTGCCTTAAGTTGAAACACATAGTTAAAGATAAATACAAGTACTCTGAATAGAGTCTTTCTTCAACAAAACAGCTATGTCAGCACAGGCAGCACACTAGAGCAGAAATTGAGTGCAAAGTTCAAAAGTCACTTCCTAAGAGCATAGAGTACTTAAAATGTAGTATGGCTAGGTTAATGTTTACTTTTACTTTATTTCACTTAGCATTGGGTTATCAAGTATATGCCAAATATCTTTCCCTGGATCACCAAGAGCTCACTAGAAATTTTAATTTATTGAAGGAGTTTCATAAATACAGACCTTCTGTGAAACAACTGGCATAGCATCTTGTCCTGTCATTACCTACATGATAAAGCTGTTAAAAGGATTAAACAAATGGTATGTGTACAAGTGTTTCAAACTTATAAAGTTCTATTAAAATGTTTGCTTATACTACTCTTAATAATTGACTGCTTCTTGTGGAATCTTGACAGAAATTAGGACACAGATTCTTCACAAATATCTCATGTATCAAAGGATCTTGAGCATGATCTAGTCCAAATCCCTTATTTTATATGCAGATGTTCAGAAGTTCAGAGAAATAACTTGGCCTAGGCCATACTCAATAAAATAACAACAAGCGTTGGACAAGCCACGGCTCCTGATTCAAGACTAATGCAATGGGCTTACCACTATAGTTAGCTGTCTCACATTTTGATTACTCAAAATTAAAACAAACAATACAGATTTCTATCTCCACTGGCCCATATTCTTCTATACTGAAAACAGAAAACGAGCAGTGGGTCAATTCTGGAGCCCAGATCACAATTTATAGTGATCATGCAGTACACTTCCATGTAAGAAGGTAATCCTTTGGTAAAAGATTCTTATTCATTGCCAATAATTCTTCCTTACGTATTCACCTTTCCAGACATAGACAGAAAATATTCATCTGTGTGGAAGCAATCAACTGTAATGACATTAATCTTCTCTTAACTGTAAGTGCAAGACAATGTGAAAAATGAAAGTCTGAGGTAGATGGAGGTAGGGAGAGTACAATACGCTTCATGTTAAGTAAAACAGTAGCCCAAGATGCTTCCCAATAGTCTTAAAGTTCATATTATTTTGTTTTCAGAATTTTAGCGTATATAACCCAATCTGTAGTTGTCCCAAAATAAGAAGAGTCAACTGTGGGGTACTTAAAACATAGGGTTTGGAAGCACTGTTTTGTGGATAGCTATATAATGAAAATAGTGTGCAGATCAAGGAAAGTGGCTAATGAGTAAAATTCCTGGGACTGGGCTATATTTCCATATAGAATAGTTTTTGTGTGTCTAAATCTATAAAGTAGATAGTCTATTTGCAACCATTTTTTCACAACACTATTCCCATTTCTGAGTATAACATACATGTATAAAAGACCACATGTCTTATCAATTTTTCAGTACACTTCTCAAAGTCATACACCACATATTATTACGTGTTTTTTAAGCTCCCACTGCATCTAGCATAAATTTGGATATACTGTAAGCACTCAGTACTGACAGAATGAGTTTTCTTGTTATTGGATTTTCTTAAATTCATCACAATTCCAGATTGTGATGCCTAACTCACATTCCTCTACACTTCTCTAGCAAAATGTGCACAAAAACCCTGAAGGAGAGGTCTAACTGCTATATACAGGAAAGTTAAAATACAGACATGTCCTAGGAAAAGATTCAAATTATGCAAACTGTTCCACAAGGCCCATAAAACACAGAGCAGGGATAAGCATAATTTAGAAACACAAAATATAATGCACAAGTAAAATACAGAAAACAACATATAAAAAGTTCCATGATCCTAATGAGAAGTTTGGGTTGTTCAAAATACTTAAGCTTCATTTTTAAAAAAACACAACATAGGGGTCAACCCAGTGGCATAGTGGTTAAGTTTACACGCTCCACTTTGGTGGTCTGGGGTTCACAGGTTCAGATCCCAGGCGTGGATCTACACACTGCTCATCAAGCCATGCTGTGGCGGCATCCTATATACAAAGAAGAGGAAGACTGGCAAAGATGTTAGCTCAGGGACCATCTTCCTCAAGCAGAAAGAGGAAGATTGGCAACAGATATTAGCTCAGGGCCAATCTTACTCACCAAAAAAAAAAGAGAGAGAGAGAGAAAGAAAACAATGACAAGTGACTGAAATATAAAAATAGGAGAACTGAGAAAATTTATAGAGCAAGATAGCTACAAAACACAGAAAATCTTCACTTGATAAAAGTGGATTAATTGCAAAGGAAAGCCAACTAGGACATATATATCAAAAGAAAGCCAAAGTTTAAGCTTGCAAAAGATAGCCTGATGCTTTTGCTTGGGTCCAGTACAGCGTGAGATTGCATTTCTGCAGAAACATAACATCAGTGTTTCTAACCCAACTGCCATTATAATATTTTCCAAAATCAAATAACAGAAATACTTAGAGAACACCTGTACCATTCAATTATTTAACACTATCTGGGAAAATTTTCCTTTTGCAATACTCTACATGGATTGGATTGAAAAAACACCGAACCAACAAAGGTTTTAACCTTCAAAACTAATGAACATGGACCAATAGGAAGCAGATAAGGAAAGAACTTATATCCATCCCCCTCAAATGGTAATTCTCACACCAGAGACTTAGAGTCAGTTCTTTCAGCCCACAATCTCCCTTTACTCCACCTCATATCCCTCTCGTCAGTACTGCGCAAGAGAGGCTTGGTGGGATTTTTTAACCTCAACCAATAATTTACATCAGCCTCTCCAAAAGATACCCTAAACATACACAAACTAAATAAAGCAATGCACTTGCTATTGCAAAAGAAGCTGCCAGTCTAGAAATCTGGGGACATCATTTCAAATAAGTTGCTGCCCCTTCCCCCACCCACACACACATAGAAATCATGGACATGTCATCTACACCATGCTTTCTTAAGAGTATAGCACAGCGGTAAAAATCTGGATTTGGAGTCAGGCCATATGAACCTATTTGTAAATTTTGACAAGTGCCAGAATATTAAAAAAATAACAAAGCACTGGCTTAATGAAATAGGCAATCTCAAAGTGTATACAGTTGGTAGAAATTAAATTTAGTGTAACCTTCCCGGAAGGCAATTTAACCATAAGTATCCAAAAACCTAAAAATATGTATACAATTTGACCCAGAAATTCAATTATGAATTGAATTTATTCAATATCATCTAGGAAAATAAGAGGTTAAGTATGCAAGGATGCACATACAAGAATGTTCTCTACAGTAATGTGCATAATAGGAAATATTGCAAAAATCCTAAATGTCTAAAAATCTAGGACTGACTGGTAAAATTATTAGGCTACAACCACACCATGAAATAGCATGTAAACATTAAAACACATTAAAAAGAATGATGAACAGTCACATTTACATGGCTAGAAAGACATTCATGATAGGTTAAGTGAAAAATGCAGATTACAAAATGGTAGAAATAGAATGATCTTATTTGTATAAAAAGAAATTAATCACATAATGAAGAGAAAACACCCTGGAATAACATACTCAAAAATGTTAAACAGGGGCTGGCCCCATAGCCTAGTGGTTAAGTTCGGCATGCTCCACTTTGGAGGCCCCGGTGTGGTTCCCGGGCACAGACCCACACCACTCATCAGGAGCCATGTTGTGGCAGCAACCCACATATAAAATAGAGGAGGAATAGCACAAATGTTAGCTCAGGGCAAATCTTCCTCAAGCAAAAAGAAGAAGATTGGCCATGGCCATAGATGTTAGCTCAGGGTGAACATTCTTCAGGAAAAAAAAAAAAAAAGTTAAACAATTACTATCTCTAAGTGATGAGATTAAAGGTTGTTATTAATTTCTTCTTTGTAAATTTCTATAGCTTCTCATTTCATTACAATGAGCATTATTACTTTTACAAATTGAAAATAAAGGCTTTTTATAGTTTGAGTAAAAAAATTAATAGTAGTAGGTGCTGCCTCTGTGGCTGAGTGATTAAAGTTCCACGCACTCCGCTTCAGCGGCCTAGGTTCATGGGTTCATGTCCCAGGCACAGACCTCCTCCACTCAACAGCCATGCAGCGGAGGTATTCCACATACAAAATAGAGGAATACCAGCAAAGATGTCAGTTCAGGGCAAATCTTCCTCACAAGAAAAGAAAAATTTAATAGTAGTAAATCTACACAAAGCATATAGATAACTGATAGTTGGTTATGTAAGTCCACGTATGAACCTGAATATACCTACATATCTAATCTCAGCTCTAGAAATACACATCTCTAGTTTTGACTTTTGAAAATTAGCACTTCTTCAAAATTGTAATTTAGGCTTTTTAAGGATTTCAAATGCATTCAGGGACATCTGTGTCATCCCAATACAACCAATATTGCTCCTATACTGCTGTACAATTCCTTTTTAGCCTGCTTTGCAACTGTAAATAAATTACAATCTTGTGAATGTGTAGTCTGTGCTGGGCCTTGCCTTTTGAGTTACTCCCCCCTGCCCCCTACAAAAATAACTAAACCACTTCTACATTAAAATGTCTAAAGCTCATAAGGAAAACCACAGCAGAATGCCACTTCTTTAACAGTTTTAAAAAGCAGTAATCATCAGTGATGGCCCCAAGAAATGAGGGGAAAACATCAGAGTTGTTTAGACATTCAAACAAGCCTGACTTTTCTCTCCTTCCAAGCATCTCCATCTCAATACTACAGGGGAAGACAAACCATAATACACAATAAGATAAGAGAATAACTTTTAAAATTATTTAAATTATCTAAGAATTCATAATAATTTAGTAATTTAACACTGAACTAAATATGAACTTCACATTAAAGACATAACATTTACATTTTATTCATTCAGATTAGAGTTATAGATGCACAATGGTATGCTGAACCGTCTATAAGGAATGCTAAAGACATTCAAGAATTTGTAAAATTTGATTACTGGTCAAATAAAGAAAAAAGTACTTGAAGTAAGTCAGACAGAGAAAGACAACTATTGTATGACCTCACTTATATGTGAAATCTAAAAAGAAAACAAAACTCAGAAACAGAGTAGTTTAGATTAGTGGTTGCCAGGGGACAGGGGGAGAATGAGCAAAGGTGGTCAAAGGCTGCAAACTTCCAGTTATAAGATGAATACGTTCTGGGGAATATAATGTACAGCATGGTAACTACAGTTAACAATACTGTACCATATCTTGGAAAGTTGCTAAGAGAGTAAATCTTAAAAGCTCTCACCACAAAAGAAAGTAACTATGTGAGGTGATGGATGTGTTAACTAACATTGTAGCAATCATTTCACAGTATATACATATATCAAATCATCACACTGAACACCTTAAACTTACACAAGGTTATATGTCAATGATATCTTAATAAAGCTGAAAAAAGAAACAAACACTTACCACTAAGTCCCAATTATTTTGTTCAAGCAATGTAATAGCTTCATCAATGTTTTCAATGCCAGTACATGCCTGGAAACAAAGTAAATAAGAACTTTAGATATAACTTTGAGAATGCAGAGGTTAATTAGTCTTAAAGAGGTAAACAGCATAATGTGTAACTGAAGCTTGAATAAATAAAGCCAAGACACTAAATGCCTAATATTTCTGAGCATTTTACAAAAATAGCTTGAAAACTGTTAATTACAAAATAATATACATTTCACTCAAATATAAAACAATAAAATAAGGCAACAAAAGAAAGCATGTTTAAACATTGAGCTTTAGAGCCCAGGATGATCTTTAAACCTCTAACTGCCCAGAACAAACTTCTATTAAAAAGTTCTGATGAACAACCATATGTAAAAAAATGAACTTCAATCCATACCTTGCACCTTATACAAAAATTAACTCAAAATAAATAACAGATCTAAAATAAAACCTAAAACTATAGAACTTCTAGATCTGTGCCATCTGATATGGTAGCCACTAGACACACATCACTAGTGAGCCCTTGAAATGTGGCTCAACTAAGATGTGCTGTGCTAAATACACACCAGGGTAGGGCTTAGTGCAAAAATTAAAACATAAAGTATCTCATTAATAATCTTTCTGTTGAATACACGTTGAAATGATCATTTTGAATATACTGGCTTAAAGAAAACATGACATTTACATTAATTTCACCAGTTCCTTTTTAATTTTTTAATATGGATACTAAAAAATTTTTAATTATATATATTACTTTCAGTCTATTTTTAGTGCTGTTCTAGGAGAAAACATAGAAAGAAATTTTTGTGACCTTTAGATACAACAGCAAAAGCACAGCCCAAAAAAATTGGTAAAATGGCTTTCATTAAAATGAAGAACTACTGTTCTTTGAATGACACTGTCAATAGAATGAAAAGGCAAGCCACAGACTGGGAGAAAATATCTGCCAAATAGGTCTAACAGAGGACTAATAACCAAAACATAAGAAGAATTCTCAAAACTCAATTCAAATAAATTATAAACAGCAAAAGATTTTAAAAGAAATTTCATCAAAGAAGATATACAGATGAGAATAAGCACATGAAAAAATCTTCAACATCATCAGTCATTAGGGAAATGCAACAAGGAGAGAGAGACAAATATTGACAATATCAAGAGATGGTAAGGATATAGAAGAACTGGAACCCTAAGACATTACCAGTGAGGATGCAAAAGGATATAGCCACTTTGGAAAACAGGTTAGCAGTTTCTTAGAAAGTTAGGACATAGTAATCCTACTCCTAGGACTTACCCAAAAGAAATGAAAACGTGTTCACATGAAAATTATACGTGAATGTATATAACAGCTTTATACACAAACACTGAAAACATAAGACACCCCAAATGTCCTTCAACTGTACATTCATACAAGATAAAACTACTCAGCAACAAAAATCAACCAATTATTGATAACACAAAACAATGTAGATAAATCTCAAACACATTATGCTACGTGAAAGCCAGACTCAAAAGGCTACATACTATATACTATACTATTTATATGACACTCTAGAAAAGGCAAAGCTATAAGAATAGAAAACATATAAATGATTACCAGGGATTTGGGGTGAAATTGGGGTTGACTACAAACATCAAGCAGGAATTTTAGGGGGTAAGAGAACAGTTTGAATCCTGGATACCAGAAAAAGCAACAAAGGCAAACAAATGAGAGAACATTAAAAAATGCAATCTTCATTTTAAGCTAAATGAAAAGACAGGGATAATCCAAAAACTCAAAAACACTAATAAAAGTTGCTTAGAACAGGGGCTGGCCCCGTGGCCGAGTGGTTAAGTCCGTGCGCTCCGCTGCAGGCGGCCCAGTGTTTCATTGGTTCGAATCCTGGGCGCGGACATGGCACTGCTCATCAAACCACGCTGAGGCGGCGTCCCACATGCCACAACTAGAAGGACCCACAACGAAGAATATACAACTACGTACCGGGGGGCTTTGGGGGGACAAAGGAAAAAATAAAATCTTTAAAAAAAAAAAAAAGTTGCTTAAACAGTTAAGATAGGGCAGAAGTTGCACAGGAGGAAGTAGAGAGAAAAACTACAGGGAGCGCAGAGTGGACCCACAGCAGCAAATATCAAAAAGTGCAAGCAAAAACACCCTTCCTCAATGACAGCTGTAGAAGCTAGTTCCAAGAATGCATCCCTCTACAGAAACACCAAAAAAGTGAGCAAAAACTATCAGAATCAAATTTGTCAGAACTCTGGAAAATAGTCAATGGCTTACAACAATCAAGCAAATGTTGAAACAAGGTGACATAAAAACAGTATGAAAGATTTGTGGCATTTTTATTTCCCTTTCCCCACTCTTGGCTCAGTGGCAGTCTTGAATACACTAGCCCACATTCCAACAGTTGGACCCTGGTCCCTGGTTCTACAGGGAACAGAGTAGACTTTGTTCTCAAAGAATTTGCGTTTGTTGTGACCTGTGTGAGAATACCTGAAGGACTGATTCAAGACATTCTCCTTTGTTTCATCAACTTGGAACTCTCTTGGGCAAAAAAGCAGCTATATAGAGGACATTCTTCTAAAACATTTTAAGGCGAAAGAAAAACCCACTGTCACGTGGGACAAAATATTACAGTTGAGGCAAACAATAGACATGTCAAAAACCTGGAGGAAAAGCTGGAAAGAGAGTTTCTTTGGGAAATTAGGGCACTGAAAAACAATCTGAGAATTTAGAAAGCCACACACATGTCCAAGGCAGGACACCTACTTAGAGAAGATCTCAGAAAACTACTGGCTCATCTCTAGACTCAGCACAAGCAGGAAGTGAAGGCTAAGACAGAGTTGTAAAGAGCCTGCTAAGGGTTAGAGCACCCAACACAGAGCCAGGCTGCAAAGATTGGGAAACAATTTCCTTTCTACTCTTCTTTTTTCCTCTTATTTCTTTGTATTTTCTTTTTCACTCCAGATGTTCAAGGAAATCTCTCTGATAACACCAGTAGACCACAGATAAAAAAAAAAGAGATTTCAGAGACTGTTATGTACTGAATGTTGTGTCGCCCCTCTCTGTAGAATTCATATGTTGAAGCCCTAAGCACCAGTGTGATGGTACTTGGAGATGTGGTCTTTGGGAGGTAATTAGGCTTGGATGAGGTCATCAAGGTGGGGCTCTCATGATGGTATTAGTGCCCCTTATAAAGGAAGAGATATCAGAGAGCTTGATCTCTCTCTCTGTCTGCCATGTGAGAACAAAGTGAGAAGCTGGCCATCTGTAAGTCAGGAAGAGAGTTCTGAACAGAAGCAAACCATGCTGGGACCCTGATCTCAGACTTCCAGCCTTCGGGAACTGTGAGAAAATAAATCTCTGTTCCATGATATTTTGTTATGGTAGCCCGAGCAGACTGAGACAGAGACCACTTAAGACCAAAAAAAAAAAATTACAAAAATAGTTTAGAAAAGTCACTAAACAAACAAAAATCTATAACCCACAGAAGCAACAAAAACAAACCACTGAGGGGACCAGCCTCGTGGTGTAGTGGTTAAGTTCAACGTGCTCCACTTTGGTGGCCTGGGTTCATGGCTCACATCCCCATCACAGACCTACACCACTCATCAGCCATGCTGAGGAGGCGACCCACATATAAAGTGGAGGAAGACTGGCACAGATGTTAGCTCAGGGCTAATCTTTCTCAAGCAAAACAAAAAGAAGAATATTGGCAACAGACGTTAACTCAGGGCTAATCTTCCTTGTGGGGAGAGGGCAACGTGAGGAAGGGGAAGGATCTAATTTCCAGAGTTATCACATTTTAATGTTTAAAATGTCCACTTTTCAAAAAAGTTGTGAAGCATGCAGAAACAAAAAGAAAGGATGTCCCATTCAAAGGAAAAATGATGTCCATGAGGAAGAACACACATTAGATTTACTAGACAAAGACTGTCAATCACTATCTTAAATATGCTCAAAAAGCTCAAAGAAACCATGGACAAAGAGCTAATGGAAACCAGGACAATGTGTCAACAAATAGAATATCAATAAAGAGATAATTATTTTAAAAAGAACCAAAAAGAAATTATGGAACTGAAAACTACAATAACTGAAATAAAAATTATCTATAGAGTTTCAATAGCAACTTTGGGCAGGCAGAAGAAAGATCAGAGAACTTGAGGAGAGGTCACTTGAAATTATCCAGTCTGAAAAGCACAAAGAAAAATGAAGAAAAACGAATAGAGCCTAAGGGATATGTGGGAGCCCACCAAGTGTACCAACATACACATAACAGGGAGTCCCAGAAGGCAAAGAAAGGAGCAGAAAGAACAAATTTGAAGAAATAATGGCTAAAATTTCTCAAATTTGAAAAAAGACAAGAAACTACACATTCAAGAAGTTCAACAAGTTCTAAGAAGGATAAATGCAAAGACATCCATACCAAAACACATTATAATCAAGCTATCAAAAGCCAAAAGGAACCATGAAAGTAGCAAGAGAAAAGTAGTTCATGTACAAGGGATCTTCAATAAGATTAACAGCTAATTTCTCATCAGAAACCACAAAGGCCAGAAGTCAGTGGGATGATATATTTGAAGCGCTAAAAGACAAAAACAGTGAGCCAAAAAAACTGTCCTTCAAAACTAAAGGAGAAATTAAGACATACCTAGATAAACAAAAACAGAAGCAGGTCATCACTATTAGACCTATGCTACAAGAAATGTTAAAGGGAGTTCATCAAGGGAAATTAAAGGACATGAGACAGTAACTGGAAGCCACATGAAGAAATAGAGAACACTGGTAAAAGTAACTACATAGGTAAATACAAAAGCCAGTATTGTACTTTTAGTTTGTAACTCCTCTTTCTTTTCTATATGATTTAACAGACAAATGTATAAAACAATAACTATAAATTGATGTTGATGGGCACATAATGTATAAAGATGTAAGTCATGATAACAACAACATAAAGTTGGAGAGAGAGAGCTGTATAGGAGCAGAGTTTTTGTATACTATTGAAGCTAAGCTGGTATTAATTCAAAATAAATTTTTATAAATTGAATAGGTTCTTAGAAATAACTAAAATATACACAGAAAATAACTAAAATAACTAAATAATACACATAAAATAACTAAAAATATACAGAAAAAGAAATGAGAAAGTAATCAAAACAGTACAATAAAAAAAAGTGAGTTAAACACAAAAGAAGGCAGTAATGAAAAATTTGAGGGGAAAAAGAGATGACACATAGAAAACAGATAGCAAAATAGCAGAACTAAATGCTTTCTTATCAGTAATTACTTTAAGTGTAAATGGATCAAATTCTTCAGTTAAAAGGCAGAGATTAGCTGGATGGATAAAAAGATATGATCCAACTATATGCTGTCTACAAGAGACTCAATTCAGATCCAAAGACACAAAAAGGTGAAAAGTGAAAGGATGGAAAAATATGCATGCAATTCATAAACAAAAGAGAGGTTTCAGTGGCTATCTAATATCAGATAAAAGAAACTTTAAGTCAAAAATTTTTATGAGAATAAAAAGGGCATTATATATTGATAAAAGGGACAATCCATCAAGAAGATATAAAAAATAATAAACACATACACACCTAATAACAGAGCCTCCAAAATATATCTAGAAAATACTGACAGAATTGAAGGGAGAATTAGAGAGTTCTACAATAATAGTTGGAGATGTCAAAACCCTACTTTCAATACAGGACAGAACAACTAGAGAGAAGGAAATAGAGGACAGAACACTCCATCCCAAAACAACAGAAATACATATTTTTCTCAAGCAAACACAGAACATTCTCTAGGACAGAACATATGTTAGGTGATAAAACAAGTTTCAATGAATTTTAAAAGAGTGAAATCATACAAAATACCTTTAAGACCAAAAAGGAATTTATAGCTGTAAACATCTTCATTCAAAAATAAGAAAAATCAGGGAAGATCCAAGATGGTGGCGTGAGTAGTCTTCTTTGTCTCTCCCCCTTCGAATCTACAACTAATTGGACATTCATCGCTTAAGAAAGGATATCCATATAGCATCTCAGGATGCCTGAGAGACCCACGCTGCTATACATCGGAAGGTGGACGGACTTCCCTCCGGGAGGAGGTGGAGATAGGTGAAAACTATCCTACCCCGACCCCCGAACAGCCTAGTACCTGCAAGCGGCTTTCTTCCAGCCGACGCCCCCAGAACATCGCCACACACCAAGGGCAGGAGGGAGCGCACACCAGAGGAGCAACGGTGGAAACAGTTGACCAGAGCCCTACCTAAGTCCCCCGCAATTACACCTAAGCCCAGAGGGAAGCTCCAGAGTTACACACCTGAGGCGGCAGGGAAAACCCCTACCCGCCATTAGCGGAGAGGCCCGGCCCAGCATCCACAATGCCAGGAGGCTCCCAGAGAAAATCCCAAATGGCGCGGTGGCCAGCCAGCTGCCGCCGTCGACTCCACTGACCAGGCTTTCAACCAGGAGGGGCTCGGGACTACTGGAGATCTCCTGGGAGAGGACTGGGGCTGGGTGGAGCTCCAGTGGCCGGCTTCGCGGCCCGGGGGGGAAACTCCAGAGTTCCATCCAGGCAGCAGGCAAAGTCTCTACCTGCCATTAGCAGAGAGGTCTCGCCCAGCATCCAAAACGCCGTGAGGGTACCGAAGAGGAGAATCCCAGGCAAGGCAGCAGCTGGCCAGCTGCCACTGAACTCAAGGTCTCCGGCTATCCCCCAGACAGGGCAAGGGGCTCCCCGAGATCCTAGGCAAGAGGACTGGGGCTGGGTGGAGTTCCAGCGACCCGGCTCCATGGCCCAGGGGAAAACTCTACAGTCTCACAGCAGCCTCAGCAATAGTCTGTGCACAGCACTAGTAGAGAGCACCCACCCGGCAACCACAAGGCTGGAAGACCCTGGGACAAAAGTAGCATAGCTAGGTGGGCTAACCACAGACTGCAGAAGATGTCCGTAGCTCTGCTGTGACCTATAGCGGACAAGTGAGATTTTGTGGGCGCCGACAGTGACAGCACTGCAAATATAAGTGATCCTGCCCCTGGCCGCTGGGAAAGCCCAAAACACCGCTGCAGACCCTAAGGAGGGAGCACATCTAGGTGGTCTGCAACAGTAGGCACCAGCAGCCTGAAGCCCCCTTGTGACGGCCCCCACAGCGGAAGAGGGAACCCACAGGATCACTGTGACTGCGAGGATGGGCCCAGGCCCAGTTAGCAACAGCTGATAGGGTTCCTGGTTGGTGCAGTATAAACAGCTGTCCCCCCACCACACCAATAGAAACAAGTGGAAGCAGTAACTAAACTCTGTCTCTATGCGGAGGCACAAATCTACACCATCAAGCAATATGAAAAAATATATTAAATCTCCAGAACAGAAGGAAAATGACAAACACACGGAAAACAATCCCAAAGACAATGAAATATATAACCTAAATGATGATGCCTTCAAAACAGCCATCATTAAAAAACTCACTGAGTTGAGAGAATTCAGACAGACAACTCAACGAGTTTAGGAGCTATGTCACAAAAGAGTTCGATACTATAAAGAAGAACCAAACAGAAATACTGGAAATGAAGAACACAATAGAGGAGATTAAGAAAAATCTAGACGCACTGAACAGTAGGGCCGATAATATGGAGGAAAGAATCAGAAATTTGGAAGATAGGAATATAGAAATGCTGCAGGCAGAGGAGAGAGAACTAAGACTAAAAAGAAATGAAGAAACTCTCCGAGAATTATCTGACGCAATTAGGAGATGCAACCTAAGGATTATAGGTATACCAGAAGGAGAAGAGAGGGAGAAGGGGGCAGAAAGCCTATTCAAAGAAATAATGGCTGAGAACTTCCCAAACCTGGGGAGAGAGATGGAACTTCATGTGACAGAAGCCAACAGATCTCCAAACTTTATCAATGCAAGTAGACTGACCCCAAAGCATATAGTAGTGAAGCTAGAAAAAGTCAATGACAAGGAGAGAATACTAAGGGCAGCCAGGCAGAAGAAATTAACCTACAAAGGAACCTCCATCAAGCTATCAGCAGATTTCTCAGCAGAAACTTTACAGGCTGGAATAGAGTGGAATGATATACTCAAAAATCTGAAGGACAAAAAACTGCAGCAGAGAACTCTCTACCCAGCGAAATATCCTTCAAATACGATGGAGAAATAAAAACTTTCCCAGATAAACAAAAATTAAGGGAGTTCATTGCCACAAAACCTCCTCTTCAAGAAACGCTCAGGAAAACCCTCATTCCTGAAAACAAAAAAGGAAAGGGGCTACAAAACCAGCAGCAAAGGAGATAAGTAGAAGGACAACAACAGAGAGTAGCAGCTCTCCATCAGAACAGACTAAAAACCATGGGACGGGAAACAAAGGAAATTGAAGAGAACCGGAAAACAAGACATAAAATGGCAGCGGTAGGCCCCCACATTTCAATACTCACTCTAAATGTAAATAAACTGAACTCTCCAATCAAAAGACACAGAGTGGCAGGATGGATCAAAGAACAAGACCTAACAATATGCTGCCTCCAGGAACCACACCTCAGCCCCAAAGACAAACACAGATTCAGAGTGAAGGGATGGAAGACAATACTCCAAGCTAATAATGAACAAAAGAAAGCAGGTGTCGCTATACTAATATCAGACAAAGTCGACTTCAAAGCAAAACAGATAAAGAAAGACAAAGAGGGACAGTATATAATGATAAAAGGGCCTCTCCACCAAGAAGACATAACACTTATAAATATATACACACCCAACACAGGAGCACCAAAATTTGTAAAGCAACTCTTAACAGAACTAAAAGAAGACATCAACAACAATACAATAATAGTAGGGGACCTCAACACCCCATTACCACCACTGGATAGAATATCCAGACAGAAAATCAACAAGGAAATTATAGAATTAAATGAAAAATTAGACCAGATGGACTTAATAGATATATATAGAACACTTCATCCAAAAACAGCAGGCTACACATTCTTCTCCAGTGCGCATGGAACATTCTCAAGAATAGACCATATTCTGGGAAACAAAGCAAGCATCAATAAGTACAAGACAGTTGAAATAATATCAAGCATCTTTTCTGATCACAATGCTATGAAACTAGAAATCAACTACAAGAATAAAGCAGAGAAAGGTGCCAAAATGTGAAGACTAAACAACACACTACTGAACAAACAATGGATTATTGAAGAAATTAAAGAAGAAATCAAATATTATCTGGAGACAAATGAAAATGAGAACACGTCATACCAAATCATTTGGGATGCAGCAAAAGCAGTCCTAAGAGGGAAATTCATTGCAATACAGGCTCACCTCACTAAACAAGAAAAAGCTCACATAAGCAACCTCAAACAACACCTAAGAGAATTAGAAAAAGAAGAACAAACAAAGCCCAGAGTCAGTAGAAGGAGGGAAATAATAAAAATAAGAGCAGAAGTAAACGATATTGAAACAAAAAAGACAGTAGAAAGGATCAATGAAACAAAGAGTTGGTTCTTCGAAAAAATTGACAAAATCGACAAACCCTTAGCCAGACTCACCAAGAAAAGAAGAGAGAAATCTCAAATAAATAAAATTAGGAATGAGAGAGGAGAAATCACAACAGATACCAAAGAAATACAAGGGATCATAAGAGAATAGTATGAAAAACTATATGCCAACAAATTGAACAACCTAGAAGAAATGGACAAATTCCTGGACTCTTACAACCTCCCCAAACTGAACCAGGAAGAAATGGAGAATCTGAATAGGCCAATCACAAGTAAAGAAATAGAAACAGTAATCAAAAACCTCCCCAAAAATAAGAGTCCAGGACCAGACGGCTTCTCTGGAGAATTCTACCAAACATTCAAAGAAGATTTAATACCTATCCTTCTCAAACTATTTCAGAAAATTGACGAAGATGGAGTACTCCCTAACACATTCTATGAAGCCAACATCACTCTGATCCCCAAACCTGACAAGGACAACACAAAGAAGGAGAACTGCAGGCCGATATCACTGATGATCATAGATGCAAAAATCCTCAACAAAATTCTGGCAAACAGAATACAGCAATACATCAAAAAGATTATACACCATGATCAAGTGGGATTTATACCAGGGACACAGGGATGGTTCAACATCTGCAAGTCAATCAACGTGATACACTACATTAACAAAATGAGAAACAAAAACCACATGATCATCTCAACAGATGCAGAGAAAGCGTTCGACAAGATCCAACACCCATTTATGATAAAAACCCTCAATAAAATGGGTACAGAAGGAAAGTACCTCAACATAATAAAGGCCGTATATGACAAACCCGCAGCCAACATCATACTCAACAGACAAAAACTGAAAGCCATCCCTCTGAGGACAGGAACAAGACAAGGGTGCCCACTTTCACCACTCCTATTCAACATAGTACTGGAGGTGTTGGCTAGAGCAATTCGGCAAGAAAAAGAAATAAAAGGAATCCATATAGGCAATGAAGAAGTGAAACTCTCGCTGTTTGCAGACAACATGGTCTTATATATAGAAAACCCCAAAGAATCCACAGGAAAACTATTAGAAACAATCAACAGCTACAGCAAAGTTGCAGGGTATAAATTCAACATACATAAATCAGTAGCATTTCTATACACTAACAATGAACCAACAGAAAAAGAACTCAAGAACTCAATCCCATTCACAATCCCAATGAAAAGAATAAAATACCTTGGGATAAATTTAACCAAGGAAGTGAAAGATTTATACAATGAAAACTACAAGACTTTCTTGAAAGAAATTGACGACATAAAGAGATGGAAAGACATTCCATGCACATGGATTGGAAGAATAAACATAGTTAAAATGCCCATACTACCTAAATCAATCTACAGATTCAAAGCTATCCCAATCAGAATCCCAAGGACATTCTTTACAGAAATTGAACAAAGAATCCTAAAATTCATATGGGGCAGCAAAAGACCGCGAATTGCTAAAGCAATCCTGAGTAAGAAAAACAAAGCCGGAGGAATCACAATCCCCGATTTCAAAACATACTACAAAGCTACAGTGATCAAAACAGCACGGTACTGGTACAAAAACAGGTGCACAGATCAATGGAACAGAATTGAAAGCCCAGAGAAAAAAACCACACATCTATGGACAGCTAATCTTTCACAAAGGAGCTGAGGGCCTACAATGGAGAAAAGAAAGTCTCTTCAACAAATGGTGCTGGGAAAACTGAACAGCCACATGTAAAAGAATGAAAATTGACCACTCTTTTTCACCATTCACAAAAATAAACTCAAAATGCATCAAAGACCTAAAGATTAGGCCTGAAACAATAAGGCTTCTAGAAGAGAATATAGGCAGTACACTCTTTGACATCAGTTTCAAAAGAATCTTTTCGGACACTATAACTCCTCAGATGAGGGAAACAATAGAAAGAATAAACAAACGGGACTTCATCAGACTAAAGAGTTTCTTCAAGGCAAGGGAAAACAGGATTGAAACAAAAAAACAGCCCACTAACTGGGAAAAAATATTTACAACCTATTATCCGACAAAGGATTAATCTCCATAATATACAAAGAACTCACACAGCTTAACAACAAAAAACCAACCCAATCAAAAAATGGGCAGAGGACATGAACAGACATTTCTCCAAAGAAGATATAAGTATGGCCAACAGACACATGAAAAGATGTTCATCATCACTAATCATCAGGGAAATGCAAATCAAAACTACACTAAGATATCACCTTACACCCGTTAGATTGGCAAAAATATCCAAAACCAAGAGTGACAAACGTTGGAGAGGTTGTGGAGAAAAAGGAACCCTCATAGACTGCTGGTGAGAAAGTGCAGCCACTATGGAAAACAGTATGGAGATTTCTCAAAAAGTTAAAAATAGAAATACCCTATGACCCAGCCATCCCACTACTGGGTATCTATCCTAAGAACCTGAAATCAGCAATCCCAAGAGTCCCATGCACCCCTACGTTCATTGCAGCATTATTTACAATAGCCAAGACGTGGAAGCAACCTAAATGCCCAGAAACTGATGACTGAATAAAGAAGATATGGTATATATACACAATGGAATACTACTCAGCCATAAGAAAGGACCAAATTGCTCCATTCGCATCAACATGGATGGACCTTGAGGGTATTATGTTAAGCGAAATAAGCCAGACAGAGAAAGACGAACTCTATATGACTCCACTCATAGGTGGAAGTTAACATATAGACAAGGAGAACTGTTCGGTGGTTACCAGGGAAAAGGGGGGGTGGGAGGAGGGCACAAAGGATGAAGTGGTGTACCCACAACATCACTAACAATAATGTACAACTGAAATCTCACAAGGTTGTAATCTATCATAATCTTAATAAAAAAAAATGTTTTTTTAAAAAAAGTCAAAAAAAATAAGAAAAATCTAAAATCAATAATCTAACAATACACCTTAAGGAACAGAAAAAGAACTAAATCCAAAGCCAGCAAAAGGGAGGAAATAATAAAGATTAGAATACAAATTAATGAAATTGAGACAGAAAAACAGTAGAGAAAATCAACAAGACCAAAAGTTGGTTCTTTGAAAATATTAACAAAATTGACAAACTTTAGCTAGACTAAGAAAAAAAAGAGAGAAGACTCAAATTACTAAAATCAGAAGTGAAAGCGGAGATGTTACTACTGACCTTATAGAAATAAAAATATAAAAATAATACTATAAACAATTATATGACAACAAATTAGATAACCCAGATGAAATGGAAAAATTCCTAAAAACACACAAACTACCAAAAATGACTCAAGAAGAAACAAAAAGTCCAAATTGACTTATAACATGTAAAGAGACTGCATCAAAAGCCTTGCATCAAAGCAAAGCCACGGACCAGATCGCTTCACTGTTGAATTATATCAATCATTTAAAGAAAAATTAACATCAATCCTTCTATAACTCTTCCAAAAACCTGAAGAGGGAACACTTCCTAAGTCATTCTATGAGGCCAGCATCACCATAATAACAAAGTAAGAAAAAGAGGGCACAAGAAGAAAAAAACTACAGACCAATATCCACTACGGATATAGATGCAAAAATCCTCAACAAAACACTAGCAAACTGGAACCAGCTGCATATTAAAAGGGTATACACCATGATGAAGTGGGATTTATTCCAGGATCGCAAAGGTGGTTAAATACAGAGAAATAATTAGCCCACATTCATAGACTGAAGGAAAAACAAAACAAAAAAACCACAATCAGTTCAAATGATGGAGAAGAAGTAAAATCCGACAACTTTTCATGATAACTACACTTAAACTATGAATAAAAGAGAAATTCTTTAACATGATAAAAGACATTCATGAAAAACCCAGAACTAACATCATTATCAATGATGAAAGACTAAAAGCCTTTACCCTAAGATCAGGAACAAGATAAGAATGCCCATTTTTGCCACTTCTATGGAACATTATATTGGAAATTCTAGCCAGATCAATTAGGCAAGAAAAAGAAATAAAATACGATAAAAATTGGAATAGAGGGGGTGGCCCCGTGGCCGAGTGGTTAAGTCGGTGCACTCCGCTGTGGTAGCCCAGAGCTTCGCCGGTTTGGATCCTGGGTGCGGACATGGCACTGCTCGTCAGGCCACACTGAGGCAGCATCCCACATGACACAACTAGAAGGATGTGCAACTAAGACATACAACTATGTACCAGGGGGATTTGGGGAGATAAGGCGGGGGGGGGGGGGGAGATTGGCAACAGTTGTTAGCTCAGGTGCCAATCTTAAAAAAAAAAAAAATTAGAATAGAAGAGGTAAAACTATCCCTATTCCCAGATGACATGTTATATATAGAAAATCCTAATGAATTCATGCATTAAAAAACTATTAGAGCTAATAAATTCAGCAAAGTTTCAGGATAAAAGATCAACACACAAAACTCAGCTGTATTTCTATACACTAGCAATGAAGAATATGAAAAGGAAATTAAGAAAATAATTCCCTCTGTGGTATAGTCTAAAAGAATAAAATATTTAGGGATAAATTTAAGCAAGAAAGCAGAAGACTTGTAAACTGAAATCTATAAGACACTGCTAGAAGAAATTTTAAAAGATCCAAATAAGTGAAAAGACGTCCAATGTTCACGGATTGGAGGACTTAACATCACTAAGAGGACAATACTATCCAAAGTAATCTATAGATTCAATGAAACTCCTATCAAAAATCCAATAGCCTTCTTTGTAGAAATGGACAAGCTGATCATCAAATTCACACAGAATTGCAAGAGGCCCAGAATAGTGAAAATAATCTTGGGGTAGGGATCAAAGTTGGAAGACTCACACTTCCCTATTTCGAAACTTACTGCAAAGCTACAGTAACCCAAACAGTGTGCTAGTGATGTAGGACAGACATAGAGACCAACATAATAAGATTGAGAGTCCAGAAATAAGGCCGTACATCTATGGCCAATTGATTTCTGAAGAGTGCCAAAACAATTCAATGGGGAAAGAACAGTCCATTCAACAAATGGTGCTGAGACAACTGGATATCCACATGCAATATAACAAAGCTGGACCCCTATCTTACACCATATATAACTATTAGCTCAAAACAGATTAACAACCTAAATATAAGAGCTAAAGTCATAAAACTCTTAGGGAAAAAAAGGGTAAATCTTTATGACCTTGAATTTGGTAACAGATTCTTAGATATGACATCAAAAGTATGAGCAACAAAAGAAAAAATACATACACTGGATTTCATCAAAATTAAAAATATTTGTGCACCAAACAACCCTATCAAGAAAATGAAAAGGCAACCTATATAATAGGAGAAAATATTTGCAAATCATGTGTCTGATAAAGGTCTAGTATCAAGATTAGATAAGGAACTCTTACAATTCAACAACACAAAACAAACAACTCAAATTAAAAATGGAGAAAAGACTTGAATAGATATTTCTCCAAAGATATACAAATGGCTGACAAGCACATGAAAAGATACTCAATATCACTAATCGTCAGGGAAATGCAAATCAAAATCACATGAGATAACACCTCACACTTACCAGGATGGTTATAATTTTTAAAAAAACAACAAAAAAAAAGAAAATAACAAACATTGGCAAGGATATGGAGAAACTGGAACCCTCGGACAGTGCTGATGGGAAGGTAAAATGGTTCAGCTGCTGTGGAAAACACTTTGATGGCTAAAACTGTAAAATGTAAAAGGTAAATGTAGTTACCATATGACCCAGCAATTCTACTCCTAGATATATATTACCTAAGAGAACTGAAAACATCTATCCAAACAAAAATATGTACACGAATGTTCATAGCAGTATTATTCATAACACTCAAAATACAGAGACAGCCCAACTGTGCATCAATGGATGTCCAAACAATGTGCTATATACATACATAAAAGCAATTAAGAACTGATACACGCTACAACATGAATGACCTCAAAAACATTCTAAGTGAAAAAAGACACAAAAGGTCACATATTGTGTGATTCCACATATACAAAACATGACATATTGTATGATTCCATGTATATAAAACATATATAAAACTAAGGAGTAAATCCATAGAAACAGAAAGCAGACTGGTAGTTGCCAAAGGCTGGGAGGGAGGAAAGAATTGGGAAGCAACTGTGTAACAGGCACAAGGTTTTCTTTTCAGGATGATAAAAATGCTTTGGAATTGGATAAAGGTGCTGGTTGTACAACACTATAAATGTACTAAATACTACTGAATTGTATACTTTAAAATGGTTAATTTTATGTTACGTGAATTTCACCTCAATTTGAAAAAAATATATTTCCTCAAGGTAAGGAGTTCACCTAAGACGCAAAATAATATTCCTTGTTTTCAAAAATCAGTAATCAATCTGGGAAAGCAAGGGTAGGATCAGACAGAAGGTGTGCAAGAAGAGGTGTAGACAACACACTTGGGAAATGAGGATCCCAGTACAGGCAGATGTCGGAAAATACCAGCCAAAAAAATAAACATACTTCCTAATGACTAACGGTCGATTTTGAGCAAGAGAGCGATGCACTCATTTGTAGCAGCTTAGAACTACAAAAAGAACCATACAAAGGAAACATATTGAAGGAACTGACCTGTCTTTGTAGCAGAGAAAGAAAGAAACTTTAGTTTGCAGAACCTAGAGATATTCTGGGTCCTTCTCACCACAGGAATCTCCTGGGGGTAGGGGGGATGGGGGAACTGATCCAGAAAAATCCAACACGTGCAATGATAAGAAATGAAAAAGGAAGGGGCACTGCATCAATACAAAGATACCAATAGACCAAACACGATAATGAGGGCAGAAAAGGGCACCAAAATACAGCAACAAAAATGACATTAAGGAGCAGATAAAAATTGTAACCAAACATTCTGCCATAAATGTGGCATATTTAACAAAGCGATGAACTCTATGAATAAAGACCGTAAGGATAGACATCAAAACTCAAGGATGAGACGATTTAAAAACAGAAAGAAAGAAAGCACAAGGTAGCAAAATTCAGAAAAGAATTTGAGGGGAAAAAAACAAAACAAACAAAAAAGAAGACTAAATGGCAAAAACAAAGAGGAGAATAAACCACGCAAAACATTCTGTAGGAGATCTGGAAGAGAGAACAAAATGAACTTTACATTAAAAGATAAAGTAAAAACACTTGAAAGAAAATGGTAAGTTTGCAAAATTCTGCAGGTTTCACAGACATTCTATTGGTGAGGATTTGTACCAATAGACAGTGTTCTACGTTCCTAAGGGAACTGTAAGTTGATACAGCCCTGAAGGACAATTATTGGAAATTAGCTATCAAAATTACAAATGCAAACATCCTTTGACCCAGCAGTCCCACTTCTGGGAACTTGTTCATTTGTACACTTGCAAAACGATAAATGTACAGAGTTATTCATTACAGTATTATTTATAATAGGAAAAACTGGAAATGATCTAACTAACAGTGAGGCCTGTAAGCTCCTTCAGTTCTCACCAGCTCTCATCCTTTAGCTTCTCTGAAGCTCCAGCCATGGACAAAGCAAAAGGTACCAGCTTCTTCTATACACCACCTACATCATCAGGGTTAGATGTGGCATCAGATATAAACATGGTTTCAGCTTGTCCTTCTGAATTTCAGTTTTTCTTCCCAGCTGCCTGCCCTAACAACCTACAATGACTGCAGGCCCAATACCATACACTGGGGCAGCAGCCTTTCATAAACTTCTTCACCAGCTTCCCTTTGTGACTTCTAGTTAGTGACTTTTCTCTCATCTTCAGACTGTTTGTCTGGATCTTTACTTCCTCTCAGCTTTTTCCACAACTGAGTAAAGAATAATCCCTGTAATAAACCCTTTTTTCCATACTCATAGTGGTCCACCTTCCCCAATCTAACCCTAACGATACAATGAACCAAAAGTGAAAACAAATGACAAGAGTTTTATAGGTCCAGTTGCAGATGCATAAACTGCCCCACCCGAAGTTTCTTTCCTTGGCCGTGGAACCCTTCGAACCCATTTCCCACTTGCTACAGGTATCAGCTGCCAAAGGCTCAAAAAATCTGTGCTCGAAATAGAACAAAGAATCTTAAAATTCATATGCAGCAACAAAAGACCCAGAATTGCCAAAGCAATCCTGAGAAACAAGAACAAAGCTGGTGGTATCACAATGCCTGACTTCAAAATATATTACGAAACTATAGTAATCAAAACATCATGATACTGGTACAAGAACAGACACACAGATCAATGGAACAGAACTAAAAGCCCAGAAATAAAACTACACATCTATGCACAGCTAATCTTCGACAAAGGAGCCAAGAACATACAATGGAGAAAGGAAAGCCTCTTCAATAAATAGTGCTGGGAAAACTGGACAGCCACATGCAAAAGAATGAAAGTAGACCATTATCTTTCCCCATGCACAAAAGTAGACTCAAAATGGACCAAAGACTTGAAAATAAGACCTGAAACCATAAAACTTCTGGAAGGGAATATAGGCCATACACTCTTTGACATCAGACTTAAAGGGATCTTTTCAAACACCATGTCTACTCAGACAAGGAAAACAAAAGAAAAAATAAACAAGTGGACTTCATCAGACTAAAGAGCTTCTGGAAGGCAAAGGAAACTAAGATCAAAATGAAAAAACAACCCACCAACTGGGAGAAAATATTTGCAAATCATATACCTGATAAGCAGTTAATCTCCATAATATACTAAGAACTCACAGAAATGAAGCACAGAAAAACAAACAACCCAATCAAAAAGTGGGCAGAAGATAACGAACATTTTTCCAAAGAAGATATACAGATGGCCAATAGGCACATGAAAAGATGCTCAACATCACTAACCATCACAGAAATGCAAATCAAAACTACACTTAGATATCATCTTATGCCCATTAGAATGGATATAATCACCAAGACAAAAAACAACAAATGTTGGAGAAGTTGTGGAGAAAAGGGAACTCTCATCCACTGCAGGTGGGAATGCAAACTGGCGTAGCCACTGTGGAAAACAGTATGGAGATTTCTCAAAAAATTAAAAATAGAAATACCATATAACCTAGCTATTTCACTACTGGGTATTTACCCAAAGAACTTGAAATCAACAATTGAAAGAAACATACGCACCCCATATGTTCATTGCAGCATTATTCACAATAGCCAAGACGTGGAAGCAACTCAAGTACCCACTGACTGATGATTGGAGAAAGATGATGTGGTATATATATATATATGATGGAATACTACTCAGCCATAAAAAATGACAAAATCATCCCAGTTGCAACCACATGGATGGACCTTGACGGCATCATGCTAAGCAAAATAAGCCAGACAGAGAAAGACAAACACCATATGATTTCACTCATATGTGGAATATAAACGTACTTACAAAGAGAACAAATTAGTGGTTACTGGGAGAAAGGGGGTGGAGGGTGGGCACAAGGGGTGAAGGGGGATAATTATGTGTACAACTGTACAAATAATAATGTACAACTGAAATCTCACTATGTTATAAGCTATTACAACCACAATTAAAAAAAAAAACAAAACACCTGTGCTCTTCTCGGGAGGATTGCCCTTGGCTTACAGGAGCCACGGAACCAGAGATGCCCGAGAGGTTACATGCCCCTCCCCAAGAGTGGGTATAACTGTTATACCTATGCAGAGGTATACCAGTGCCGCCTCCTTAACCCTGGGTGGTTATAATTCTGTAGTGCAATTCTAGGTTCCAGAGCTCCCCATGTGAACAAACTGAGATAGACTTCTGAAACCGTATCTCTACCTAGTTTCTTCCTCTGACCCCACTCCCTTACAGGTTTTTCCGAAGTCACTTTCTCAGTAAATTACTTGTACAAAAATCCCTGTCTGAGACTTTGCATCTAAGAAATCCAACCTAACACAGTTCTTGAACATATAAGAAAAACTGAACCAATTCACAATGAATGCCATCAACCATCTGTGAGTATACCTATTTCCCAAAGCTGTGACAATATTGGGCTTTTATTACATTTACAAATTTTTGTTTGTTTCATTGGTGCTTTCTAATACTTTAAAATTGTTTTAACTAGCAAATTTAACCAAGTATCAGAATTCCTACTGATTATTATTTCACAGTAGAAACATTCACTCCCAGTGAAATATCCCAAAATGTGGTGTGTATATATATACAATGAAATATTACTCAGCCTTAAAAAGGAATGAAATTCTAATACATGCTACAACATAGATTAACTCGGAAAACATCATACAAAATGAAATAAGCCAGACACAAAAGGACAAATATTGTATGATTCCACTTACATGAGGTACCCAGAATAGGCAAATTCACAGAGCCAGAAAATAGAATAGAGGTTACCAGAAGCTAGTGGGAGAGGAAAATGAGGAATTATTGTTTAATGAGTACAGCATTCTGTTTGGGATGATGAAAAAGTTTAGGAATTAAATAGTGGTGATGGTTGACACTGTGAATGTACCAAATGCCCCGTACACTCGAGATTGGTTAAAATGGCAAATTTTATGTTATGCATATTTTACCACAAATTTTTAACAAGTCCTTTCCCCACTGAATTATCTTGGCACTTTTGTCACAAGTCATTAATTTAACATATGTGTGAATCCATTTATGGACTCTATTCTGTTCCATTAATCTATATGTCTCATCTTCTGCCAATAAGGATACTATAGCTTTACACCAAATCTTTAAAAGAGATAGTGTAAGTACTCCAACTTTGTTTTTCAAAATTATTTTGGCTATTTTATTTTAGGTCTTTTCTTGTCCATATAAATTTAGGGTCAGTTTGTCAATTTCTACCAAAAAAGTCAGCTAGGATTTTGGTTGGGATTGCAGTGACTCTAGAATCAACTTGGGGAGAACTGATAACAATATTAAGACTTCTGATGCATAAAAATCTGTCCACTTAACTTAGGTTTTAGTTTCCTTAGAAATATTCACCTTGCACATGCTTTATTAATTTACCCCTAAGTGGTTTTTTTTAATGCTACTGTAAATGGTATTTTTAAATTTTTTTTAAATGGCTGGTACATAAAAATACAACTCGTTTTGTATAGTGACTTTGTATATCAATTTGTTACTTTAAGTAGCTTTTCTGTAGATACCTTATGATTTTAACTGCACATAACCATGTCATATATGGATAAAGGTACTTTTTTCCTTCTTCCTTTTCAAATTTACAAATTGAAGTCCTCATTTCTTTTGTTTGTCTTATTGTACTGGATAGAAGTTCCAGTAAAATGTTCAATAAAAGTGATAAGAGCAGACATTCTTGCCTTTATCCCTATCTTAAGGGGAAAGCATTCAATCTAACTACATATTAGCTGTTGGTTTTTCATAGATAATCTTTATCAGGTTATGGTTCCCCTCTTTTCATAGTTTCCCAAGAGTTTTTACCATGACTTGGTGTTGTATTTTGCCAAAAATCTTTCTCTATTTATTGAGGTGATATGAATTTCCTCTTTTAATCTATTAACATGGTAAATTTCACTGATTTACTTTAAAATGATAAGTCAACCTTACATTTCTCAGATAAACTCCATTTGGTCATGCTGTCTTATCTTCTTTCTATATTCCTGGATTTAATTTGCTAATATTTTAAGGACTTTCACATCTTCATTTATGAGGATTTTGGTCTACAGTCTTCTTTTCTTGAAATGTCTTTATCTCATTTGAGTACCAGAGTAACGCTGGCCTTAAAGAACGTATAAGGAATATGGACATGTTCCTTTCTCATCTATCTTCTTATTTGTATGAATTCAGAATCTTAACCTTTTGATATACTCGTATAGGTCCAGTTTTTTCAGGATGATGCCTTTTCCCTTATGTTCCTATGTGAATGCTCACTTTCTTTACTGCTTCCCTGAACCTACGGGTAGAATTTTACTAGACATTATTTCAGAGGTAGACACCAGGCTTTTACAGTTCCTTGCTCATACAGGCCTAAGGTCGTAGGCTTCATCTCCAGGCATGAGACCAGTCTCTAGCCCCTAATATCTATATCCAGTTTAAAAGGCCATTTGCCTTCAGCAACCGGTCATTGCACTGGCATTGATTTCCCTTTCAGGTTCTAGGATCTGAGAACTGTTCTTTCTTGCTTGCCAAATTTAATTTTTTGTCATTGCTGCTGTTTTATTTTATTTTGTTGGTTGATTTTATTTAGTGTAAGAGAGGGTCTTCAGCTCAACCTGCCGTACTATTAGAAAGTCTATCATTCACTCTTTTACTTTTCTTTTTATGATAAAAGCAATTTCTTAAACATTAAAAGAAAAACATCCCATGCCCTGGTGTACTCCTTCACCTGCATTTAACAATTTTATTATTTGCCACATATATTTCAAATCCATTTTTTAAGTGAGAAAAGTTTACAGATGGTTTAAGTCCCCAATCGTTCTTCATTCCATATCCTTTCCTTCTTTCCTCCCCAGAAGTTTGAGAGTTACACAAATACGTTTTTACCTTTTTACATTATATATATGAATTCAGATATAATAAAGAACATTGCATTTTTTAAGTCTTATATAAATCTTACCAAGCTGAATCTATTCTTTCATTACATTTTTAAAAAACAATGGTATGTTTTCAAATATGGACAAATTTTGAATATGGACACATTTTGCACATGTAGATCAAGTTCATTTAAACTGTGGTAGAATATTACATTGTATGACTATCACACAGTTTGTTTATTTTGGCTTTCATGAGAAAGAATGTTTGCAATAGCAAAAGCAGAGAACAATGCTGCAGTAAACATCCTTGTATGTCCTCTTGTGCACATGTTCAAGAGTTTTTCTTGAGTAGACATCTAAAAGTGAACTTAATGGGGTGTAGGATACAAACACCTCTAATTTTTCCTGGTTTACCAGATTTTTTTTCCAAATCCTCACATTAATTTATATGTCCACCAGATATCACTGAGAATGTGCCCCTATCTGCTCAGTAGGGTGCCTAGCTCACAGATGTTTACTTTAAATAAAAGAAGAAATTAATGAAGAGAAAAAAAAATTTTGGCTTTTGCTTCCACATATCTTTTCATTTCATCTATTACACTGTCATTATATCTATACCATCACATCAGGTTTGATTCGACACAATGGGGTCTATTTTAGAAGATATATGTATCAAATGTATATACTTTTATTATAAATTCTCCGTTTTTCATTTTTAAATTTTTAAATTCTAATTTAAAAATGGACTTGCTTTATTGCTTTTTAATTGCTTTCCTTTCTCTCCATTATGTGACTGTGTGAGAGTTTATTTTTATAATTCTTTTTAGTTGTTCCTATGTGTTAGCTACTATAAATAATGTGAGGAACATCTCTGCATAATATTTCTCTGTATTTAAGAAGTTTTCACTATGATATAGTTTTAGAATTGGAATTGGTAGATTACAAATTATGGATATTTTAACTGGTGTTCACATTCATGCTGATAAAACGTTTTCCAAAAGTACAGTGTAGATTTACATTCCTTCCAGGAAAATGCTGGAATGTTTAATTTAGTATAGTCTCATAGGATTGAATATTTTCATTTTAAAATAAAATTATTTTCTTAATTTAAAAGGTAAAAAGTGGTGTGTAATTGTTTTAATTTGCATTTCATTTCCTATTAGTAAGGTTAAGTATTTCTCCTCAACTGTGATGAGTAATTATATGTCTATTTATGTAAGCGTCAGTTAGAGTTCCTCCAGAAACAGACTCTGAAACAAGATTTCAATGCAAGTAGTTTACTTCAGAGGTACAGGAATCTCTGGTAGAGAAATGAAGACTTATTATAGAGGGAAAGGAAGGCAGCCTATAAATGGGTGCTATTAAACCAGCTACTACAGTGAACAACTAGAGTTTAATCCGACAGGGAAACCCTGGAAAACAGTACCAAACATCTCAGAATCAGTGGATGGGAAAGAGAGATGGCAGTGAGATGTGGTGAGTAAGAAATGCAAGCCAGAAAGCACCATAAATGTAACCTATAAACATAATGGCTTGGAGAGGGAACAGAAAAAAGGAGCAAAAAGGAAAAAAAGGAGAAGGATTGGGAGAAGAAGCACAAAGGGAAAGTTAAAGCATACAAAGACAAGGATAAACAGTTTTATAATTTTGTGTAAATTCAACTGTGTGGCCACATGTTATTACATGAGATAATCCCTTGAGAATTTTAAAGATGGACAGAACCATTCCCCATTTCACTCACAGTCTCCTTAGGACAAAACTGAGATTAAACCAAAAACATTGTTAAGAGGCAAAAACTAGGGTTGATGCCTAAGTGACCAAGAAGAACTATAGTAGTGCATCCAAAGCCATAAGCTCAGGAACACCAGAAATAAAATGAGGAAAAACTTCAAATTTTATACAGCACTAAGATTTTGAAAAATCAAAGTCAATTTTTTAAAAAAGAAAAAAGGCAAGTGGTAAGGAGAGATTTTAAACATTACTAAAGTGTATTCTACTTAATCTCAGGGGTTCATTTTTCTTTTAAAGAAAGAATGTCAAACAGAGGTCAAAAGTTTCCTTAGCAACCGGCTATAGACAGATTCCTAACACAACACATACATTGAAATAGCCTACTCTGTTTAAGATATTGAAACAGGTTCTCTCCCTATATTATTTTTCTCTCATCTTAATGTATTTTAAATTATGTATTTTTAAATTATGTATTTTTAAATTATGGTTTTAATTATCTTCTTCAAAAGATTGCTTTGAGGAGATCATCAAGGAGGTGAAAGCCTATTATCAAGAAGATTGACTACAACTCTGAGGCTGTGCCCTTCATGACCACCTCAGGCTGACATAGGGACAACATGCTGGCTACTAGCAGCAAGATGCACTGGTTCAAAGACTGGAAGATTACTAAGAAAGGAAGAGAATTTGGCAGGCATGATACTTCTAGCTGTGCTGGACTCCATCATTCCTGCTGTCTGCCCTACCAACAAACCCTTGTATATTGTCTACAAGATCGGGAACATCAGCACCATGCCTGTGGGCTGGGTGGAATCAGGCTTCCTCAAGCCCAGCATGGTGGTGACCTTTGCCCCCTGCAATATCACTACGGAGGTCAAGTTTGTAGAGATGTACCACAAGCCCCTGCCCAACTAGAGTATGGGCATCAACGTGAAGGACATCAGGCAGGACAATATGCAGCAAAAACGACCTGCCCTCAGAAATGGGTAGCTTTGTCTCTCAGGTAATCCTTCTCAACCACTCCAGTCACATCACAAACTGCTACTCACTAGTACCAGAATTCCACACCCATATCACCTGCAAGTTTGTTGAGTTGTAGGAGAACAATAACTGCAGTTCAGGCAAGAAGCTTGACGACAACCCAATGCCCTGAAGTCCAGGGACTTGGCCATCACCCAGATGATCTCAGGCAAGCCCATGTGGTTGGAAAATTCTCAGAATATCTGCCCCTTAGTCACTTTGCTATGCATGACATAGGCAAACAGTGGCTACTGGGGTCATCAAGGCCAGGGAGAAAAAAGCAGCTGGTGGTAACAAAGTCACCAACTCAGCCTTGAAAGCAGACAAAAAGTAAGTGGTGACAGCTATTTCAAGCCCTTCCAGACCTGGAGCAGCCTGCAAGTACTGCAGGTACTATTTACAAAGCAGTGAGGGCCCAACTCTCAAGCACAAGCACCATCACCACATGCAAGCTTTTGGATGCACACTGTAGCACTGTGCTAAAGAATGCTGACTTAACTGTAGGTATGGTGAACTGAAAAAAATGGCCTAGTATCTATGAATATTACCTTATAAGGCAAAATATGTGATTAAATTAAGGGTGTTGACAGGAGAGGCTTATCTTGAATCATCGGGGGAGGAGGGTGGACCTAAATGTGATTCTTATAAGAGGCAGAGGGAGTTTTGAGATAAACACACAGAGAGAGGAAAAGATGATATGAATACCAAGGCAGAGATTAGAGCTATGTGTCCACAACCCAAGAAATGCTGACAGCTACCAGAAGTTGGAAGAGGCAAGGTAGGGATTGTCCCTTAATGCCTCCATAGCAAGTGGGCCCTGCTGACATCATAATTTTGGACTTGCAGTATCTGGAACTGTGAGAGAAAACATTTCTGTTGTTTCAAGCCACTAAATTTGTGATAATTTTTTACAGCAGCAATAGGAAACTAATACAGTAGTCACGTAGTTAAACAAATATTGAACAAGACTGAGCTATCAATGAGACCACACAAAATTAAAATTCCAGACTCAAAATTTTAGTTTACAAGGAAATGCCATTAAAATGTGGTCGAGATTCTTTAAAGAAATTCAAAATGTGAAACTAGACCCTCAACTCCCTGATTTTCCATCAGTGTTGCAAATACAACTAGGAGGTAAAAAAAAAAAAAAAAATCAAACCAATATTTAATAAGCACTATTTGCCAAGAACGCAAGTACTAGGAATATAAACAACTTTTTACATCTGTTAGAAGTGATTAAAAAGCAAAAGTTTAACAAGATGTCAAAGTGAACACTAAATACGATTTTCCTTGAAAATAAACAGAATTTCCTTCAAACTCATAAATACACACTGACACATACATATATTTCTATACATTTAGTACACATCTCCCACTCATCCAACATCTTTAGCAACGGCACCCATCCTCAGCATTAAACATAGCTTTAAAAGAAAATGATAAAAATAGGACATGAGAGAAAGACAGTCACATGAGTTGTCATGTATTTGAAAAATCCAGCAGATTCAGTTAATCCCAGATAAGGACCAAAGAAACAAAATAAAATAATCCTTCCTTACAGCAAAAGAAAACCTTGATCAGACTGAAGACATGAAGTTTGCCATGCCCTCCAAGTGAGCTCTTACAAATCACTGGCTTCAGAACTGCAAATAGTTGAGAACACAGGCAGCAGTTTCAAGCTATTCCTATAATCACTTATTTCCTGAGAGCAAAAACCTTTCTTCTCTTACCACGCCAAAGGTTTCCCTGTATTAAATACCTTCTTGCTTAAAGTGCCTACAGGTCTATTTATTATTTTTGTTTTGTACCAAACTCTGATACAAAATGATCTTCCTTTTCAAATGCCCTCCATTGAGTAATAATTACATTAAAAGTAAAACAAGTTAAGCACAGTAGTAGTATGCAATCTTTCAGACTCTAGTTTTGATAAAACCATTCATCCAAATTCCCCTTTAATTACTACCACCACCATCTCTTTTCCTCTGAAAGACAAGTGTTTTTGTTTTGTTTTGTGCATTTTTTTAAACAAATAAGAATGCCCCAAACACTGCCCTGAAGAAGCTCAATGCCTAGGAGGGCAAATATGTAAAAAACAGTACTACTGCAGGGTATGTGCTATAACAGTATGCAAAATGTACAAAAAGATTAAAGAGAGAGAGTAAATGACTTAGAGAGAATTAAGGAATGCATTCCAGCAAAAGTAGTACTTGAGCAGACTACTGAAAAATAAAATGGAGTTTACCAGGCAGATAAAAAAGGTGGAGACCATTCTGTACAGAGAAAATATCATGGCCAAAGATGTAATGCATGAAATCATGGTATGTTTGGGGAAGTAAAAGCAGGTCAAAATCAAGAACACCTAGCACCCAGATCTTGGTTTCTAATACCATTCTCCAATAAAAGGAACCAGAATTCCTTGGAGAAACGGCTAATTCTAAGATTGGGCCAGGCAATATACAACATGAGCCTGCAACAACTTGCAACGCCAGAAAGTAAGTAAGTGCTCAAATACAAAACACACAAACACACAATGGTAGGAATATGTCAAAGGGATTCAATAGCTAACTGACACAGCTCCCCATAGTCAAAGCTGGAAAATTTGAGCAACAAAATAAATAAAGTAGTACTGAATTATAATCCAAAGTATAAAAGAACTATCCATGAGTCCAGACTGACATATATATATATACACACACATATACATACACACACACACACACAAATAAGTAAATAAGAAGAGACAAATCTCCCAGGAGAATTCCAAATAATTTATGTACTCAGTCTTCATTAAGGTGGAGTATAACTCCTCACTCCCTAAGTGTGGAATGCACACAGTGACTTCCTTCCAAAGAATATGGAGGGGAAACAGTAACTTTACAGTGAAGAAAATTAATAAACACTATCTCAGCCAGGTGATCAAGGTCAGTATCAGCAATGCTAAGTCATGTTATGATACGTTATAACAAAAACGGTAATTTACCTCTGTGGTCTTCCTCCCCAAAAAAACATAACCCAAGTCTAATGATGACAAAAACATCAGACAAATCCCAGCTGAAGGACATCCTACAAAATACCTGACAATTCTCTTGAAAATTGCTGAAAGTCATCAAACACAAGGAATGTCTGAGAAACTATCACATCAAGAGGAGCCTAAGAAGACATCACCTGAGAACTTGTTTAAAATCTAATTTCTCAGGCCTGACTCCAAACCCCTGAATAACAAACTCTGGGGCTAGGGCCCAGCAACCTGTGTTTTAACAAGACGACAGATGATTCTGATTCATGCTAAAGTTTGAGAACCACTTCCTTAAATGCCTGAGGTAGACAGGTTTCGTAAGTTGATAAGATGTGAAATGGACTATGGAGGAATCTGCCTAAGAAATTCAAATTTCTAAAAACACTATGCCAACAACAAAAAGAACATGGGCCCTGACACAACAGAGAAGAACACACCACTTTATCTTCTCTATTATTCATATAAAAGTAAACACAAGACAGTCTGGGTTAAAACTTCAATTTTGGCCAAGAAATAACTTCTGATAAACACACTCCTTTCTAGCATGCTAACAACAAAGGATGCTACTGATTTCCATCCAGTGGCCTCTTAGAAGAATGCTTTCATGAAGAAGAAAGAAATGGATGTCTAGCAAGGAAGAGATCAACCAAGGAGCTGGCTGATAGTCAAGTCATGGATAATAAAGCAGATTGCTTTTCTGTCAGAAAAAAAAAAAAAAACAGGAAAGGATTGTGTAAGAATGCCATGTCCCAAAATATGAGATTTAGGCTGAATGTTTATATACTCCCCAAAATCTGTATGTTAAAGCCCTAACCCCTATTATGGCTATATTTGAAGTAAGGAAGTAATTAAGATTAAATGAGGTCATAAGGGAGGAGGCCCTGATACCATAGGATTAGTGTCCTTATAAGAGGGGACACTAGAGAGTTCACTGGCTCTATCTCCAAACACACGCCAAGGAAAAGCCAGGAGAGCAAATAGCAAGATAGCAGCTATCTGCAAGCCAGGAAGAGAATCCTCATGAGAAACCAAACCAGAGGAACGTTAACCTTAGACTTCCAGTCTCCATAACTGCAAGAAAACACATTTCTGCTGTTTAAGCCCCCCAGTCCCTGGTATTTGTTATGGCAGCCCTAGCTAACTACTATATATTTGCTAACAAGAAGTGGGGTTCTGCTCTAATAAATACCTAAAAATGTGGAAGCGGCTTTGGAACTGGGTGATGGATGGATGCTGAAGAGTTTTGAGGTGTGTGCTATGAGAAAACTAGATTGCTATGAAGGGGCTGTTGGTAGAAATATGGCTGTTAAAGATGATTCTGGTGAGAGCTCAGAACGGAAAAACAAGAGATGGGAAGAAAGCCTCCACCTTATCTGAGAATACATAAATAATTATGAACAGTGTGTTGGTAGAAATATGGATATTGAAGGCCATTCTGGTGAAGTCTCAGAACTTAGGAATAGGTTATTAGAAACGAAAGGAAAGGTGATCCTTATTATAAAGTAGCAAAGAACTTGGCTGAATTGTGTTCTAGTATTTTGTGGAAGATAGAACTTATGAACAATGAAACGATATTCAGCAGAGGAGATTTCTAAGGAGAGTACTGAGGGTGCACAGGTTGGGTCCTCCTTAATGCTTACAATAAAATGTGAGATGAGAGAGATGAATTGAAGAAGAAATTGTTAAACAAAAAGGAACCAGAACTTGAAGATTTGGAATATTCTCAGCCTATCCATATTGCAAAAAATGAGAAAGCTTGCTCTAAAAGAACACTGAAGGTGTGGCTGAACAAGCATTTGATAAAGAGATTAGTATGGGTGTGAACCACAAATTTAATCAGCCACCTCAGCAGAAGCCTGAAAAGGAATGTGATTATACTAGCAGAAACATTGCCAGCTGAGACTAAAGAGGACAGAAAAAAAAACAGGACAGAAAGAAAGAAGGTTATCAGATTGCTGGGAATTTACAGGACTAACCATAGAGCTATTCTGCTACGAAAATTCAATATCCTTCAACAAAAGAGAAGAATGACCCCAAAAGGTGATTTAGACATCTTCAGGGATGCCACAGGTCCAGGAAGCAAGGCTGCCTCCACTTTCATCTACAAGCCAAGAAGAGAGCTCTCACCAGACCAAACTAGCCAAACCTTTATCTTGGACGTGCAGCCTCCAGAACTGTGAGAAAATAAATTTCTGTGTTTAAGACACCTAGTCTGTGGTATTTTGTTATGGCAGTGCAAACTGATTAATATGTGAGGCAAGCTAAAATGTGGCATAATTTAAGAGCAACCAATGTGGCAAGGAAGAAAAAGGATAAATTTGACTTGTAAACTGTGATAAATCTCAAATGAACCATCCAGTTATGGAATTACCATCTTAGATGGGGAAAAAATGAAATTCTAGCACACTACTTGGCTCTGCAATCTCAATAAGGGAAATTACATTTATTGCTTTTCAGCTTTGGAATCACCTTCTGGACCAGAGATTCTCAATCCTGGCTACCTAAGAGAATTATCTGGATATCTTTTTTAAAATATCATTGCCACTAGCCCACACACTCAGAGATTCTGACACAATTAATCCAAGTGGGATTCAAGCATTCATATTGTTTAAAAAGGTCCCCAGGTGATCCTAATGTGAAACCAGCGTGAGAACCACTGCTCTGGAGAACCTACAAGCTTCATTTGGTAAAACTTAAAAATGAGAGAAAAATGAAAATTCCTAGGCCCCATTCCCAGAGATGCATTTTCAGATAATTTATGGAGGACCCAGGAATCTGCATGTTAAAAAGTTCCAAAGGTGATCCTGTCATACAACCAACTACAAGAACAGTTTTGTTCTTGTGCACGTGCTGTTTACTCTATTTGGAAGACTGCTTCCAAACTTCTCCAGCTGGTGAAATCATCTTGGAAGCCTGAGAGCTTAAATACCGTCCCAACTTAAGTTTTAATGGTAATGTCTGAGTTAATTATTCCAAAAATCTGCCTATCTTCTCTTCCTTCCATTCCCACACAATGCCAAACAGAACACAAGTTTTGAGTAAATATTTACTAAAACATATCAATAAATTGAAAGCAACACTCCGAAAAATTCTTGGCCACACCTACTGTACTTTTCCAGAGCTGGGGTTGCTCTCCACAAGATAAGAAACAAGCTCATCACTGTTATCATCTTTCCCACTTATATGAGTAGTTTCTAGAATATCTAAATAATTTCATCTACTACAGAGGAACATATTCAATACCTGTAAGGAATTTCAATTCTGAACTGAGCAACTCTTTCATGGCTACAGAAAAAGAACATTTATGAGAAGATATACATCGAAAACATATACAAACAAAGCATAACTTTTTAAGCTATATACACTGAAATTGGTAAGGTTTTTGATATTCAGTTGATGTATTTGGAGACCATCTATGATTTTAAGTGTATTTAAATGATGACTTCCCACAAAAGGCATAGTTCCCAGAGCCATTAAAGGTAATAATGGGTAAGAAACAGTAAGTATCTAAAATGTGCAAGTCATTATATTGAGCAATGATTAATGGACAAAAATAAATAAATATATGCATATTAACCCATATATTTTTAAAAGAAATCATGTCCTATATTAATTAAGCCTAAGTCCTAAATTAATCCCAGAAAGAATATACTGGAAAACAGTATTTGGCCAACAAAACAAGAATGGCAAATTTATAATGTAAAAAAAGGTCTAAAATGGAAGATTGGATTCTTGCATTAAAAAAAGTACTAAAATACTAGATTAATGCATCGACTTTGAAATGCAATTAAGAGATTTATCATCAGGACTCACAAATGCCCACTAGATTTGACAATTAGAAGAGCATCGTTAGCTACATCTGGAAAACCTTATTTACCTTGTTAAGGCAATTCAAATACCTTCATAGTGTATAAAATATTGGGCCAACTAATCACTGCATAGGGCAATTTGAATATCAAAAATAAAAATGCCTATACTTGATTGTAACATATTGAATAGAAGAAATAACTGAATGAGGAAACTACTATTTTGCCATTCCCAATGTAATACCTAATTCAGGGAAAGATCATGAATGGAGGCTAAAACCATTATGCAAAAGGTTGCTGGGGATCAGAATGTTTCTAAAATGCTAAGATGATCCACCCCCTTGTATTCCCAATTACTACATATGGGTGAGAAAGCTGGAGAGTGAAGAAGGTTTACAGGAAAAAAACTGATTTATTTGAAATATGGTGTTGGAGGAGAGCTCTACAGATACACTGGACTGCCAGAAAGACAAACAAGTGGGTCCTAGACAAAATTAAACCTGAACTATGGCTGGAGGCAAAAATCATAAAACAGAGGCTGTCCTTCTTTGGGCACATCATGAGAAGGCAGGATTCTTTGGAAAAGATAATGCTGGGAAAAGTAGAAGGCAGCAGGAAAAGAGGAAAACCAAGTATGAGATGGACTGACTCCATAAAGGAAACCACAAGCATGAGTCAACAGAAGCTGAGTAGGGCTGTTGAGGACAGGGTATTGCGGACATCACTCATTCATAGTGTCACCAGAAGGCAGAGAGGACTTGATGGCAATTAACAACAACAAAAGTATCACCCCCAGATTACTTGCTAATTTGCCAAACACGCATCACCCGAACCAAATGATCGACCTAAACATCACAAACAGTGAGACAACATATTGCTATAAGCTTTCTGATGTGATAAAATATGCAGTTTACAATATCACATCACCCATCAAATACTTCTGCCAGAATGTTCCATTTAAGTCTAATTAAGCCTCTAGACCTACAGGAGATAGAGGAACAAGTCAAATGACATCATGAAGCAACAAATGTATAAATCCAGAATGTGCAACATTCTACAAGACTATCTTGACTTTTCAACAAGTCAATGTCACTCCCACCCAATACCCCAAGAAAAGAGTTAAGGGAACTCTTCCAAACTAAGATACTAGAGACACAACTATCACATGCAATATATGAACTGCAATTGGACCATGATTTTAAAAATTCTTGGCATAATTGGGAAAATTTCAGTGTTGACAGGATTTTGGACAAAATTACAGAATTATTAATTTTCTTATATGTAAGTATGGTATTGTGTTTACAGAAAATTATCCCCATTCTTAGGAGTTGCAGGCAGAAGTATTTAACAATGAAGTATAATGATGTCTACAAGTTACTTTCAAATACAAAGCAACATATGTATAGTCATGCACTGCATAACAATGTTTCAGTCAACGATGGACTGTATATATGACAGTCGTCCCATAAGTTTACTATCAGATAGCCTAGGTGTGTAGTAGGCTATGACATCTAAGTTTATGTAAGTACACCCTATGACATTCACACAATGATGGAATTGCCTAACGATGCATTTCTCGGAACATATCCCCATTGTTAAGCAACCCATGACTGTTTAGAGAGAGAAACAAAGCAAATACACTAAGACATTAATTATTGAATCTTTAGGTAGAAGGTATACAAGTATTCACTGTGCTATTTCAACTTTTCTGTATGTTTGACAATTTTCATAACGAAAAGTTGAGGAGAAAATTTCTTCTCATCTTAAAATCTTGAAAAATTTCACTTGAAAAAGACTTTCAGTAAATAAACTAAAAAGCAAAACAATGAAGTCTGTCAGATTTCAAACTAAATGTCCATGAATTCTCACCAAAAAAATAAGAAAAAACACTAGATTTAATAACATCTAACATCTACTCATGATAAAAACTCACAGCAAACTAGGAATAGAGAAAAACTTCTACAACTTGATAAACAACAGCTATACAAAAAAAAAAACACAACTAGCCTAACACTTAAGAGTGAAAAACTAGATGCTTTTCCTCTAATATCAAGAATTAGACAAGAATGTTCCTTCTCACCACACCTATTCAACATAACACTGGAAGTTGTAGCTAATGTAATCAGACAAGAAAAGGAAATAAAAGATAGACAAACTGGAAAGGAAAAAATAAAACTGTCATTGTTAACAGATGTCAAGATTACTTATATAAAAAAATCACAAAGAATCAACAACAATAACAGAAAACTTCTGGAACTACTAAGTGATTAGAGATTTAGATTACAGAATACAAGGTTAATATTCAAAAGTAAATTGCTTTCGAAAAAAGGATTCTGGGAAGACAGCAGAAAATGAAGCACCCAGACCTGGTCTCCATACCTAGACCACAGGTGTACTGGCAGAATCTGTCTGTAATTATCTTGGAGCTCTGGAGTCTATTCAAAGGCTTGCAACATCCAGGGCAAGTAGTGGCCTGTAAATTGCATTTAATTTCCATTAATTTCAGTTCTTAGCGCAGTAGCAGCTACCTGTGCCCTACCCCCACACTCCAACGCAAGCAGCCAGGCAAGTGTTCAAGGAGCATGTTGACATAGCTTGTGGGAGCCATGGTGGGCAGTAAGGATGCTCTCCTCCAAATATCAGGGAATCTGTGCTACAGTAATCACTGATTATCACTTTTGACCACAGAGGCACAGAGGTGAGCAGCCATTTCTGCATTTAGCCCTCCAGCTAAAGTGACTTCCAGGATATTTAAAGGGCTCATCGCCTTTTTCCTTCCTCCTCTTCATTTTTCTCTCTTTCCTCTTTTGGGAACCAGATATTTAAGAACAAGGAAATTCAAAAGCAAACACAAATACAGAATTAAGGATGTCACTGGGCTTAACCAAGGAAAAGTGAAGGTTCAGAAGAGACCCAAGAAGATCTTTTTTCTTTTTCTCTTTTTTTTTTTTTTTTTGAGGAAGATTAGCCCTGAGCTAACTACTGCTAATCCTCCTCATTTTGCTGAGGAAGCCTGGCCCTGAGCTAACATCTGTGCCCATCTTCCTCTACTTTATACATGGGACACCTACCACAGCATGGCATACCAAGCAGTGCCATGTACGCACCCGGGATCCAAACCGGTGAAGCCTGGGCCGCCAAGGCAGAACATGCGCACTTAACTGCTGCACCACCCGGCAGGCCCCAGAGAAGATCTTAAGTATAAACCTTAGCCCAATCTCTGGAACAGAGACAGCCTACAACAATTTAAAAATCAAACAAACAAAAACAATGAAGAAACAAAACAGCAAACCCTAGGGAAGGGAAGGGAATCATTTCAAGAGTTACCACATTATTAGATTCAAACACCCAATTTTCAACAAAAAGTCACAGGGCATAGAAAGAAACAAGAAAGTAGGGTCCATTCAAAAGGAAAAAAATGAACCAACAGAAACCACACCTGAGAAAGACAAGATGTTAAATCTACTAGACAAAGACTTTAAAACAACTATCTTAAAGATGCTCAAAGAACTAAAAGAAAATACGGAAAAAGTCAAAAAGATAACATAAGAACAAAGTAGAAATATCAATAAAGAGAATAAAGCTAAAAATAAAGCACAAAAAAATCTAGACAAAAAAGTATAATAACTAAAAAATTTACTAATGAATTCAAAGGCATATTTGAGTAAGCAAAAGAAAGAATCAGAAAACTTGAAGATAGAACAATGGAAATTATCAAGTATGAGGAACAGGAAGAAAACAGATGGAAGAAAAGTGAATAGAGCCTAAACGACCTGTGGGACACCAGAAGAAGACTAATGTAAGCATTGTGGTAATCCCAGAAGGACAAGAGAAAGAGAGGGGGGAGGAGAAAAATTATTTGAAGAAATAATGGCCAAAAAGTTCCCAAATTTGATGAAACACATGTATATAAACATCCAGAAAGCTCAATGAACTCCATATAGGATGAACTCAAAGAGATTTACACAGAGACACATAGCCAAACTGTCTAAAGACAAAGATAGAATCTTGAAAGCATGAAGAGAGAAGCAACTTGTCACATACATTCCTCAACAAGATTATCAGCAGATTTTTTATCAGAACCTTTGGAGGGCAGAGGCAGTGGGCTGGTATAGTCAAAGTTCTGAAAGAACAAAACAGCCAACAAAGAATCCTTTATGTACCAAAATGTCCTTCAAAACTTAAAGAAGAAATTAAGACATTACTAAGAGTTTTCCATTAGACTTGCCCTTTTAAGAAGTGCTAAGGTGTCCTGCAGATTGAAATGAAAGAACACCAGACAGTAACTCAAAAATATATGATGAAACAAAGATGTTGGCAATTATAAAGGCTACTATTATTGTAACAACGGTGTGTAACTCCACTTTTTGTTTTCTACATGATTTCAAAAACTAATATATTTTTTAAAAAATCATTAGAGTCATGTGTCACTTAACGATGGGGATATATTCTGAGAAATGCGTTGTTAGGCAATTTTGTCACTGTACAAACATCATAGGGCATACTCATAAAAACCTAGATGGTATAGAATACTATACACCTAGGCTATATGGTGCTCATGTTATGGGAGCACCATCACATATGCAGTCTGTCACTGACCAAACCATTATGCAGCACATGACTATATTCGTGCAAAACCTAGAACTACTGTAACTTTGGTTTGTAGCTCTTACATTACTTAGTTTTCTACATAATTTAAGAGATTAACAATTAAAAACATTATTAGTTTAGGTTTTGGGACAATACATAAAGATTAATTTTAGGATATCAACACCTGAAACAAGCAGGTTAGAGCTGTTAAAGGAGCAAAATTTTGAATGATGTTGAAGTTAACCTGACATAAATTCAAATTAGAGTGTTATAACTTTAGGATGTTAAATATAATCCCTTTGATAACCACAAAGAAAATATCTAAAGAATATACATAAAGGAAATGACAGAGGAATTTAAATGTTTCAATACAAAAATCATCTAAACACAAAAAAGATAATATGAATGAATACTGAGAACATTATGCTAAGTGAAAAAAGACACAAAAATTCCACTTACATGATGTCATTTGAGTAGCCAAAATCAAAGAGACAAAGTAAAATGGTGGTTAGCAGGCACTAAGGTAATGGGGGAGTTATTGTTTAATGGACAGAGTTTCACTTGTACATGACAAAAAGTTATGCAAATGGTGGTGATGTTTGCACAGCAATATGAATGTACTTGAGACACCACTGAACTGTACATTTTAAAATGGTTAAGATAGTTAATTTTACATTATGTGTTCTTTATCATAATAAAAAAAATATTAGGGAAAAAAACAAGGATCATGGCAATGGTGCACAGGTCAGATTTGAGAGAAAAATTTTAGCTAAACTTTATACAAATTGAATCCAATACTTTTGAGGCATCTGTAGGATTTTCAGAATGTGCTGTCCATGAGTTAGAAATGTGGGTCTGGAACTATATTTCTGGTAGTCATTAGTGTATTGGTCTGACTGAAGCCACTGGTATGGATGATATTTATTACCCAGGGAGAGCAAGTAAAAGACTGAGAATAGTACTGTATTAGTTTCCTACTGCTACCGTAACAAATTACCACAAAACTGACCAGTTTACAGCAACATAAAGGAGGCCAGATGTCTTAAAATGGGTGTCAATGGGGATGTTTTACCTATGGAGACTCTTGAAGAAAATGTTTACTTGCTTCTAGAAGCTTCCAGCTTCTGGAGGCTATCCTCAATCTTTGGCTCCCAGCCTTGCATTGCATACCCTTTTTCTCTCTCTGCTTTTATTGTCAAATCACCTTCTCTCTAAATTTGACCCTCTTGCCAAACTCTTATTAGGACCCTTGTGATTACATTGGGCCCATCCTGATAACACAGCATAATCTCTCCATCTAACTACCCTTAACTTAATCATCTTCAAAGTAATTTTTGTCATATAAGGAAACATATTCAAAAGTTCTTGAGATTAGGATGTGAACACCTTTAGGGGGCCATTAATCTTCCTATTGCCAGAACCCTGAGGAATATTGTAAGGAGAAAGACCCTTCAAAGGCTTTTTTGTTTACAGTAATGGAAATATTCTCCCAATCATTCAGATATAAACTTTAATCATCTTTGAATGACTTCTTAAGTAACTTCTACTCCCATTCCCATTCAGTCACCTAATTTTGTTCACTCTTTCCTAGTGTTGTATTTAAGTCACTCCTTTCCACTCCACATGCCACTACACTTGTTTAGATCCCCTGAATTATTATGATAGTGTCATTGCTCTCTGTGTGTTTCGTATTATTCCTCTTTGGGTCCACTCCACCTACCGATGTCAGACTCATCTTTGTACGTTCTGCTTTGGCCACTTCATCTCTTCTATTTAAAAATCTTCCAAGGTTATCATTCCATCATTATGTAACTCTCTTCTTAGCTTCTATAGCATTTAGAATATACATGTCACTACTTGACAGTATACACGACATTATAAATTTGCTTCTATGTATATAATGGTGGTTTCAGATGCTATTTTCCTGAATTAAGTTTTCCCAACCAGTTGTCTTTCTCCTTTAACTTGTCAACTGAGATTATCTTGTTTGAGTATTATTAAGCTACTCAAGAGATAGAGATCTTCATTAATCTGCAGGTGTGGTACAGCTAAAGAATGAAAAAGAAAGGAGGAAAAAGATGGTGGACCTGAAAAAAAGCATGGGGATAGTCTGAATTCACTCTTTGGCATGGCAAGGAAACGCAATTTTCATGTATATTGAATGACCATCTCTGTAGATAGTTATGTCTTCTGCCACCATACTGGAATCCCCCTCCTAAAGTCTACCCAATGAACATGAGTACTCTAGCCTAAAGAGGCTTCAGACTGGACTACTGGTAACAGCCCCTGGGCTATAAAAAGACATGGATAATATATAAGGTAACTGAGGACACTGTCCTACTTCTGAGGAAAATCTTACGAGATGAGATTATACTTATAGCAACTACTCAGAGAAGAAAGTTGGCCACATCTTAAGGCCTATGAAACCAAAGAGAGGGAGCATCTAGAGAGTTAGTTTGGTGTTTGGGTTCTTTTTTTAAAGATTGGCACCTGAGCTAACATCTGTTGCCAATATGTTTTATTTTTTTTAAAGATTGGCACCTGAGCTAACAACTGTTGCCCATCTTCTTGGGGTTTTTTTTCTGCTTTTTCTCCCCAAATCTCCCCAGTACACGGTTGTGTATTTTAGTTGTGGGTCCTTCTAGTTGTGGCGTATGGGACACCACCTCAAGGTGGCCTGATGAGCGGTGCCATGTCTGTGGCCAGGATCCAAACCAGCGAAATCCCAGGCCGCCAAAGCAGAACACACAAACTTAACCTCTTGGCCATGGCGCTGACCCCGTTGCCAATAATTTTTGTTTTTCCTTTTTCTTCTCCCCAAAGCCCCTCCAACACATAGTTATATATCCTAGTTGTAGGTTCTTCTGGCTGTGCTACGTGAGATGCCACCTCAGCATGGTTTGATGAGCAGTGCCATGTCCATGCCCAGGATCCAACGTGGCGAAACCCTGGGCTAGTGAAGCAGAGCATGCAAACTTAACCACTCAGCCACGAGGCTGCCCCTGTTACTTTGGTTTTGCCACAAAGACTGAACTAAAAGGCTATACAAGTGTAATCATACTTTGGCTATTCTTTGTCTTTTTCACATATTGTTTCTCTGTTGTTTTTGTTGGATGAGTTTGTAATTATATTAAAACAATAATCAAAAGAATCTTATTATTTGTCAGTCACAGAGCAATGAAGCTATCATATTTGCCACGTGTTGTGGGAAGAATCTGACAAGGTGAGGAACTTACAAAGTTAGTCTTTTCCTACTGATTTACAATTAGGAGATAAAAGTGCCACTTTTCAATGGAGCTCTTTTTGGTTTTTCCTACTACTCTGATGAATGTGTCAGAAGGAAAAAAATTACTACACATTTGTAACCAAGTGATCTATCCTGAAGAATATTCCATGTCTACTTGAGAAAGATGTATACTCTGTTGCTTTCAGATGGAATATTCTGTATATGTCTGTTAAGTCCATCTAGTCTAACATGTTGTTTAAGGCCAATATTTCCTAATTGGTTTACTGTCTGAATAATCTGTCCAATGATAAAGTGGGGTATTAACGTCTCCTACCATTATTGTATTGCTATTTATTTCTCCCTTTAGCTATGTTAATATTTGCTTTATATATTTAGGTGTTCCTATGTTGGGCACAGAAATATTTACAAATGTTACATCCTATTGCTGGATTGACACCTTTATCATTATATAATGACTCTGTGTATAGCTAATCTAGCTTTCTTCTGGTTTCCATTTGCATGGAATATCTTTTTCCATCCCTTCACTTTCAGTCTGTGTGTCTTCCTTAAAGCTTAAGTGAGTCTCTTATAGGCAGTATATAGTTGGGTCTTGTTTTCGTATTCATTCAGCCACTCTACGTCTTTTGATTGGAGAATTTGGTCCACTTGCATTTAAAATAATTATTCATAGGTATGGACTTACTGCCAATTTGTTAAGTGTCTTCTGGCTGTTTTGTAGTTCCTTTGTTCCTTTCTTCTTCTCTTGTTCTCTTCCTTTGTGATTTGACGATTTTCTGTAGTGGTATCCTTACATTCCTTTCTCTTTATCTTTTGTGTATCCACCATAGGTTTTTGTTTTCTGGTTACCATCAGGCGTACATAAAACGTCTCATATTTGTAACAGTCTATTTTAAGTTGCTAACAACTTAAGTTTGAATGTATTCTAAAGCTCTATATTTTCACTCTTCCCCACATACACACATTTTATATTTCTGATGTCACAATTTACATCTTTTTATCATGTGTATGCATTAACAAACTACTGTAGTTATAGTTATTTTTACTATTTTTGTCTTTTAATCTTCATACTAAATTTATAACTGACCAACCCACCACCATTACAACATCAGATCATCCTGAATTTAACTATATACTTACCTTTACCAGTGAGATTTATACATTCATATGTTTTCCTATTACTAACTAGCACTCTATTGTTTCAGCTTGAAGAAGTTCTTTCCACATTTTTTAGAGCCTATCTATCAGTGATGAACTCCTTCAGCTTTTGTTGTCTGGAAAACTCTTTATCTTTCTTTCAATTCTGAAAGACAACTGTGTCAGGTAGAGTATTCCTGGTTGGCAATTTGTTTTCTTTCAGTACTATGAATATATTTAGCCACTCCCTTCTGGCCTGCAGTGTCTGCTGAAAAATCTGCTTACAGTCCTATGGGGACTCTCTTGTACGCAAGAAGTTGTTTTGCTGCTTTTCAGATTCTCTCCTTGTCTTTAACTCTGACAATGTAATTACGTGTCTTTAGATTATCTTATCTGGAACTCTCTGGGATTCCCAGATCTGAATGTCTGTTTCGTTCCCCAGGTTAAGGAAGTTTTCAGGCATTATTTCTTCAAATAAGATGTCTGCCCCTTTCTCTCTTCTCCTTCTGGGACCCCTATAATGTGAATATTGGTCCATGTGATATTGTCCCATAAGTTCCTTAAGGTATCTTCACTCTTTTTCATTCTTTGTTCTTTTTGCTCTCTGACTGAATGAATCCACTGCTCTGTCTTCAAGTCCACTGCTCCTTTCTTCTACTTCACCTGGTCCGCTTCTGAACCCCTCTATTGAATTTATCATTTCAGTTATTGTATTCGTCAGCTCTTTGATTTCTCTTTGGTACTTTCCTCTATTTTCTGACTCTTTGTTGAAATCCTCACTTTGTTCATGCATTCTTCTGACTTCAGCGAGCATCTTTATGACCATTATTTTGAACTCTTTTTCAGGTAAATCACTTGTCTCTATTTTTTTAAGATCTTTTCCTGAGGTTTTATCATGTTCTTTCATTTGAAATATACTCCGGTTTCTTCAGTTTCCTTGACCCTCTGTGTTGGTTTCTGTGCATTAGATAAAGCAGCCACTCCTCTCAGTCTTGCAGTAGTAGTCTTGCAAATGAGATGAACCTCATCATTTAACCCTGCCCCAGCTCTTGGTTGTCTCCCAAACCTTTGTAATTATCAAAGAAGCCTTCTTTGTTTAGTAGTAGTTGAGGCTCCCAGTAGTTAAGGGTGTGCCAAGACCTGTCAGTGTCCAAAAGAGGAGGATCTCAGTCAGACATACGTGCAGGCTGACTGGAAACTGGATCCTGGGGCAGCAGGTATTAAAGTATGCAAATATACTTCTTTCAAGGGAAGACTGGGAGATGGGTTCATCTGTCTGCTCCTGCTGCGCTGAGCTCTGGGGGTCACAGCAAGTTAACAACTGTTTCTTTGTTTGCTACCATCTGGTTGAACCCATGAACGTTAAGTAAGCCCTGCTGACTACCAGAGCCAGGCTATCAGTATATGTGTCCTCTGGGTAGCAACCACAAAAGCCAAGGTGCCAGATATATACAAAAGCTCACAAGACATGAGCCACCAGTGATCTTGAGCAGGGCAGAGGGTGAGCATCAAGATGGCAACTGCTGGCCTCCCCATTCTCTGGGAAGTATTGCAGTCAGCCCCTTGATGTATGTTAAAACAAAAGCCTCCCCCTCAGGCCACAGGCATTGAGATAAGCAAATAGGCCTCTCTGACAGAAAGTCTAGGCGTTTCTGTCTGCTGCCTCTGCACAGTGCCCTGGAAGATAGCTGGTTAAGAATTGTTTCTGTTTGTTACAGTCCTGTGGGACTCACGAATGTAAGCCGTGCTGGTCACCAGAGCCAGGCAATCAAGAGGTATCCCCTTGTCAGCAGCCACAACAATCAGAGTGCCAGATGTATGCATGAGTTTGTTTCTGCAAGACTGGTGACCTGAAGCAAGATAGAGAGTGGGAAGATGGTGCCTGCTGGCCTCAATGGTCTCTGGAGACTATTCCAGTCAGCCCCTAGATGGGTTTTAAATTAGAAGCCTGCCCTCAGACCAAAGTTTTTAAGATAAGCAAACAGGCCTGTTTCACAGAGAGGCTGGCAGCATTTCAGTCTGCTGCCTACGTGCTGGGCCCTGGGGGCTGAGCCACAGTGAGTCCACCTGAGCCCTTTAAGAACTGTTTCTGAGTTCACTATAGCCTTGTGGGTCTATGGACATAAGTCCCATTGCCTTTCAAAAGCTAGATGATTTGGGGGCCCAACTCTTAGGTGCAAGTCTTAAAAGTTGGGGCATCAGATGTGGGATCCAAACCCTTCACATGTCAGGGAGAAGCTGGGAGTTGTTGGTTCCCTCCCAGTTGTGTGTTTCTGGGGTGGGTTTTATGGCAATATTGTGTCTCAGCCTCTCCTAACCCTTTCAAAGTGGATATTATCTTGTTCATCCAATGTGTAGGAGTTGCTCAGTTAGTTTCTGGATTTCTTTCAGAGGGAAGTGTACTGTACGTAGCTGTAGACTGGATGTATCCATGGGAGGAGGTGATTCAGGAGCCTCCTACATCACCATATTGAACGAGTGGTCTAAATACCAATTCTAATCTTCATAAAATAGTTAAATATTGCATAGAGGAAGAAATTCTACAGTTCTGTCCTTAGATATTGAGGCATATACATATATACACACATACACATATAACATATGCATACACATATACACATACGTATGCATGTATATTCCCCCTAGTTTGGAGCCTGTTTCTCAAAGAACAAGACTGCTTTAATATTTAAAACATTTTTCCAACCTTGGACTAATTCCAGCATCCTCACTCTTTCTCCCTATCATAATGCCTCTTAGTAAAAACACATAAACTAACTTTCAAAAAAATTAAATAAAAAAAACTCAACTGGTAAGTTTTATATATTGTTTGAGGAATTCTAAAATGATAAACTCTTTGAATGACTGTTGGGCACTTTCTTAAATAGTTAAAACACTACCTTACAATCCAGCAATTCCACTCTTAAGTATTTATACAAGAGAAATAAAAATTCTCATAAAATGAAATGTCCACAAAAAAATTTGTACAAAAATGTTACTATCACCTTTATCCATAATAGCAAAAAGCAACCAACAACCCAAATATCCATCAAAAAATGAATAGATAAATGAACTGTGATATATTTGTACAAGAGAATACTACTCAGTAGTAAAAAGAAGTGAATTTCTGATTCATGCATCAACATGGATAAACCTAAAAACATGCTGAGTGCAAACAGGAAATACAAAAGAGTATATGCTATATGATTCATATACATGACATTCAAAAATAGGAAAAACTAACCTGTGGCAACAGAAATGAGAACAGCAATTGCTTGTGGAGGTGGCAGAACTGACAGGAAAGGGACATGAGGGAACTTTTTAGGGTGATAGGAGTTTTCTCTATCTTAATTGGAGTTATGGTCTCAAGAGTATTCTTATGTTGAAATTTATCAATCTGTATTCTTAAGATATGTGCATTTTATTTTATAAAAGTATACCTCAACAACAATAAAAAAAGGGTATTGGGGGAAAAAACTAATGAGCAATAAGTCTCTCGAATCCTATTTCACTTCATGCCTTCATTTATTCATTCAACAAATACTTACTGAGCATTGACTATGTTCTAGGCACTTTTCTAGGTGCTGGGGATACAGTGAATGAAAATATAGAAAACCTAGCTCTCATTACACATGCATTATAAAGGCGGATACAGACAATAAACAAGATAAATAGTTTAAATACACACATATATTTAAGATAGTGATATACGGAGAATTAAAGCAGGTAAGGGGGATATGAAACATTGGGAAGGGACTGAAATTTTTGATAGGTTGGCCAGGAAAGACTACACCAAGAAGCTAACTACACTAAGAGGCTTGTATCTATGACTTGATTCTGTAAATGGAATAGGCTTGGATGTAGCATTATGACAATTTTGAGCCTAGGACTTTAGAGCTATCATGAGTCTCAGCTTGCTCTCTTACATCTGTGTCATCATCACAGATGTGAACCCAGATAATCATTGGGTTATCTGCAGTCCCTTAAGAGGATCTTAGCATGAATATGCATGGAACGTATCTGAGCCCAACCTGCTCAGGAGCCAAGTCCAACTAGACCTATAACTTGAAGAAGGGCCACCCAGACAAAGAGCCTACATCAGTCAACTCAAAGCAAATGCCTGAATGAGAGTAAATAATTGTTGTTTTTAAGCCACTGAGTTATAGGGTACTTTGCTGCTCAGCAACAGCATTAGTTTGGAGTGAAATACTACATCTGAGATTTACATTTTAAAAAATACTCTATCAGTACTACATAATTATAAACAAGAATGAGTAATTGTTCTATATATTACAGTGAAGAGACCTCCAGAATACATCCTTGAGTGGAAAAAAAAAGTTGTAGGAAAGTTTATATACTATGCTATCATTTAAGATTTATAATATGAAAATATAAACATATTCACCTCTATTTTTTTTACAATGACAAAATAAAGAATAATTTTTTAAATGTTAAAAAAAGGGAGAGAATGGGCAGAAGGGAAAAGAAAAGGAGCTAGGCTGCTTTGAATATACTTTGATTTATAGATTTCACTTTGTAACCATGTAAATATTTTATATTATTATTCAACAAAAAAAAATTTTTAAGGAATCTCAAAGATAGAGTAACAGTGAATGGATTTACTCTCCTGTCTGAAGCAAATTTAAAAATCAGACAAAATATGTGACAAGAGAGTTCCAGCCACCTCAGTTATCCAACTAAACTAAACTCTGGTGGTTACTTCTAGTAATCTAGGTCTTTCTCCCTACTACTCTCCAAAGAAACCTGGGCATTTATCAGACTATATTATAATTATTTCTTTACAAATCTCTCTTCTGCCTCCCTTACTAGAGGCCAACATCCTGAAATGTGGGAACTATGTCTTAGTCATCTTTTTATCCCAAGTGCATGGCCAAATAATATTGGCTCATATCTAACGCATTTTCAAATTACCCCCACCTTTTGCTCAAGTTATTTCCTCTTTAAAGCTCCTTGACGTCTTTTCTACTACTCAAGACAGCTTATTTTGTAAAGCCTTCCCTTCTCTAACCACCCCTAGCCTCTAACCCATGAAAGAATTACTTACTTGTATTTTCTTAGACTTGTGTGTGTGTGTGTATATCTCAAAGTTCCTGCAATATATATACCCATTAGCACACTACGGTCATGTATTGCTTAAGGACAGGAATATGTTCTAAGAAATGCGTCATAAGGCAATTTCGCTTTGTGCGAACACCAGAGTGTACTTACACAAACCTAGATGGTAGAGTCTACTACACATCTAGGCTATACAGTACTAATCTTATGGGACCACTGTGGTATATGTAGTCCATCATTGACTGAAACATCCTTATGCATCATGTGACTGTATACCCTAATCATTTGCTTATACAGTCAGCCCTCCATACCCTCAGATTCTGCATCCGCAGATTCAACCAACTGCTGATCGTGTACAATGTTTACGATCTGCAGTTGGCTGAATCTGAGGATGCAGGAACCCTCAGATACGGATGGCCAACTAAAGGACTTGGGCATCCAAAGATTTTGCTATCTGAGGGGAGACCTGGAACCAATCCCTGTGGATACCGAGGGACAAGTGTATATTTCCTCCTCAAAGATATAAACAGCGTCTTGTTTATTTTTGTAGCTCCATCACCTATAACTATGTCTAGTATAACTGGGGGTAACAAATGCCTTACAAAGGAATTAAACAGTGCATCTTTAGTATATGCATGAATTAAATCACTGTGCATACACTAGCAAAAATTCTGGTTTTATAACAAAAAATATGTTGGACCATTTAGACATTTAATAGAAATTGCAATAAATACAGGACTCTAGGTCTAACAGAGGATTTAAAGGAAGGAGGAGAATAGAATATTTGAAAGGACTCCATTTACTAACCAACCATGTTTGTTATATGGTAATATACCCCTGGAAACAAACCCAGAAGCAGCAACAGATACTAACTACCACAGAGTTTAATTCTCCCTGGTTTCCTAGAACAAGAACTAAGGAATAGCCTCTACGCCATTCTTTATAGACCTTATAAGCCCTTAGTAATGCTTAGTTATGCTGAGAGCTTCCTACCAATGTCATCGAAGCCAAGTTTTGAAATATCTCCTACTGCATTTTTTTTTAAGATTTTATTTTTCCTTTTTCTCCCCAAAGCCCCCTGGTACATAGTTGTATATTTTTAGTTGTGGGTCCTTCTACTTGTGCCATGTGGGATGCTGCCTCAGCAAGGCTTGATGAGCAGTGCCATGTCCGCGCCTAGGATCCAAATAGGCGAAACCCTGGGCTGCCGAAGCGGAGCGCGTGAACTTAACCACTCGGCCACGAGTGCATTTCATTTTGGGATTTACCCCAAGTTCAGAGATCTTCCTACTTAAATTACAGGTGGTCCTAATAATAGTCAGTTATATTTCACTTCTCCCTATTTTGAATAAAGATGAACAGCCAGTTTCCAAATGAATACTGATACTACTACACTTACCACCTGACTATAAGAGTATATCATTATCAGTATCTTTGAAGCCTTCCAAGCGCTACTTCCTAATCACCGTCCTTTTCCCACTAAGTTAACTACTCTTCAGAATTTTGCCTTTATTATTATCTTGTTTTTCTTAAGAAAAATCTCTCTCCATGAATGGGTAAAACAGCCATGAATCTTAAACTTGACTAATATTATTTAGAAAATTCAAGACTTATTATTCACTTATTCATTATATTTATTAAGCGCCTATTCTATTCCAGGCTTAAGAAGCTCATAGTTTGGTAAGACAAACATAAACAGGAATGGTGGGAGGAAGGAAGGGGTAGAGAGGAAGATACGAAGTGGAAAGAGGAGACAAAGACAGGGAAAGAGCATTCAGTTAGGAAACTAAAAATAATTAACTTTTATTAAAACAAATTTATGTCAGAGAAAAATTTTTAATTTAAGAATTGTTGGGGAAAATGAAAGAAAAGAGTGATAGAGGAGCCATCCCTACATTATGAGAAAATTCAGATATATCCAAGGGATATTCAAAAACAGAACACTTAGAAGAGCTGAGCAGAACACAAAGCAGACCATCATCGTCACTGTTGCAGTGGTAAGGACAATATGATTTCAAGAAGGCCACCGACTTCAGGAAGATAGAGACAGAAGGGTTTGAGCAGCAACAAGACAAGTCACTATCACAGAGAGCACAGGTCTTCATGCTACATGATTTCATTTAAATGAAGCCCAACACAGACAAAACTAATACACGGTGATAGAAATCAGAGCTGTGGTTTCCTATTAGGCATGGAGACTGACTGGAAGAGGTCTTGAGAGCAACTTTCTGGAGCAATGAAAATGCTCTACATCTTTATCTGGATAAAGAACTACTACTCAGCAATGAAAAACTACGTATACACTCATATTTGGATGAAACACAAAAGCATTATATTGAGGGAAAGAAGATACAAAAGACTGAATGCTGTATGACTTCATTTATATGAAGTCCAGTAAGAGGCAAAATTACCATGATAGAAATCAGAACAGTGCTTTCCTATGAGATGTGGGGACTGACTAGAATAAAACAATGAGGGAATCATTCTGAAACAATGGGAATACTCTATATCTTTATTAGGGTGACAGAGGGGTATACACAGTTATTAAAACTCAAATTGTCTGCCTAAAGTAAGTGCATTTCATTGTCAATTTCACATAAATTAAATATTTTTAGTTATAAAAAGCAAAATAAACGGACTTTTAGTATCAAAAGAAAAAAACAAAGTAAGAAAATTATGAAGTGGCAGAGACTTGATCTTCCAAATAATTTTCTTTAAGATTCTTTGACAAAATGTTTTACATATCCAACACAGTTAAGTTTACCACTGCATCTAAATCCTGAATAAAAAAAAATAATATATAATGAGAAGGCAAAATAAAGAAATTTTCAGATAAACAAGAGCTGAGAGAATGTCTCATCAACAGATCTTTCTTGCATACAAAAATAGTAAAAAGTTTTTCACGCAGAAGGGAAATGATACCAGGTGGGACCTCTAATCTACAAAGAGTGCCAAAAATGGCAAATATGTGGGTAAATATAAGACATTTTTTTCTTGTTTCTTATATTCTTTATAAGACAACTCTTTAAAGCAAAAATAATAGCAAAGAATTCTGAAGTTTATAACATGTATAGAAGTAAAATACATGACAAGAATAAAACAAAGGCTGGAAGGGGGTAAATGGAAGTATACTCATAAAATTCTCACACAATACATGAAGTGGTATAATATAATTCAACATAGACTATGCTAAGTAAGTTACATATATTGTAATCCCTAGAACAACAAGGGGAAAAACAAAGAGGCATAGGAGGGATGGCCAAGATGATATCTGTTGGTCTCAGACTTAGCTAAGCTGAAATTAATTTCTGAAAATTGGTTTCCTGAGTAGAGTCAGGAATAGCCCTAAGAAAAATGTGTGCACAATTCAGAAGGCAGAAGAGAAGCAGCCGGTATTACTGCCCTCAAAAAGTCTAGCTATGATATGGCTCAAGGTGCTAGTGTAGCTCATACACATTGTCACTGATCTGCTGGCCTCACTAACATGGAGCAGAAGAGCACAGTTTCTCCAGATCAGACTAATTTTCCTCACGAACTTAGATGCAAAAATCCTTAACAAAATCAAATCCAGGAATACATAAAAAGGACAACACGTCATGACCAAGTGGGGTTTCTTCTAGCAATGCAAAGGCGATTTAACGTTAAGAAATCAGTGAAATTAACCATATTAACAGACCAATGGAGAGAATCTATATGATCATCTCACTAGAAGAAAAAATGTGTCTGACAAAATTTAACACTCATTCATGATAAAAATTTTTAGCAACTTGATGAAATTTTTTCAACTTGATGGAAGAAATCTATGAAAAATCTACACTAACACCATACTTAATAGTGAAAGACTGAAGAATTTCTCCCTAAGATTGGGAATAAGGAAAGGATGTTTGTTGTCACTACTTCTATTCAACATTGTATGGGAGATCCCAGCCAATGCAATGAAGCAAGATGAAGAAAGAAAAAAGTCAAAAGGACTGGAAAGAAGTAAAAATATCTTTTATTACAGACAAATGACTGTATATAGAAAATCCTCTGCATTCTTTAAAAAGAAAAATCTTCTAGAGTGATAAGGAAACTAATAAGGTTACAGGATACAAAATAAATATATGACCAAAGCCTAGTATATCTTCAGGAAATTAAACATAGGATTAGCATTTGATCCAGCAATTCCACTTCTGGGTATACAACCAAAAGAATTGAAAGCAGGAGCTTCAACAGCTATTTGTACACTCATGTTCACAGCAGCACTGTTCACAATAGCTAAAAGGTAGAAACAACCCAAATGTCCATTGATGGATGAATGGATAAACAAAATGGGGTATATACATACAACAGAGTATTATTCGGTCTTGAAAAGGAAGAAAATTCTGACACATGCTATAACACAGAATAACTTTGAAGTCATTATGCTAAGTGAAATAGGCCAGACACAAAAGGACAAATAGTGTATAATTCCACTTACACGAGGTACCTAGAATAGCCAAATCCATAGAAACCGAAAGTATAATGGGGGCTGCCAGAGGCTGGAGGGAGAGGGGAATGAAGAGTTCATGTTTAATCAGTATAGAGTTTCAGTTTGGGGAATAAAAAAATTCTGGAGATAGACGGTGATAGAGCACAACAACGTGAGCGTACTTAATGCCACTGAATTGTACACTTAAAAATAGTTTAAAAAGGGCCAGCCTCGTGGCGTAGTTGTTACGTTCACGTGCTCCACTTCAGCAGCCCAGGTTCGCAGGTTTGGATCCCAGGTGCAGACCTACACAACACACATCAAGCCATGCTATGATGGCATCCCACACAAAAAATAGAGGAAGACTGGTACAGATGTTACCTCAGGGACAATCTTCCTCACCAAAAAAAAATAGTTAAAATGGTAAATCTTACATTATGTATATTTTACCACAATTTTTAAAAAAGCCTACTGTATGGTTTCATGCATACAAAGTTTAAAAACAGGCAAAACTAACATATACAATGTTAGATTCAAAGTACTGGGTTATCCTAGAGCATGGAGGGAGACTGACTTTAGAAGGTGGCTTTTGGAGTTCTACTTACATTCTGTTTTCTTAACCTGAGTGTTGCTTTCACGGAGTGTTCATTTTGTGCAAGTTCATGAAACTAGACTCTCTTCACTATATATTTGCTATATATGACTACTATACCACCACAAAGTTTTGTTCTTTTTTTTGTTTGCTTTAGTGACAGATAAACTCAGATTTTGCTGAAGTGAGGATTTCGATCATGCTCACAGCTAGAGACTGGTTTCAGGTGCAAGTCACCTGTCTAGTAAATGAGCCCTATTGAGAGTCCAACATCCACACTACGGTGCACATTTACTGCATGCTATTTGTCTTTGGCACATAGAGTACAATTCTTCCGAAATGGTGAAAACACTGTTTCTATCCCAAAAATAGTCTCAAAATGAAAGTCAACTTCTACTATTAATGACAGAAGTAAATATAAAATGAAGAGGTCTAAGAAAGTAATACGAAAGTCTCTAAGTATATAGAGCAAAGAATATCAAGGATATATACGTGTGTTAAAAACATTTTTCTATATGTTAAAACATTCCCAAGGCCTAGCTGCTTATAGTCTCAGCTGCATTAATTTTTTAGAATAAAAATATTATACATTAAAAAAAACTGGTCAGGTGTTCTAACTTTAAAAGCTGTGAAGGCAAACAAAATGATTACATTTTTATTTTTACTTTGATCAAAATAAGAAATGCTTAACACCATTAGGAAATAATAATCTCAATAATACTCTCACATACATCCAGAAATATCTAATATAGTTTTAGAATTAAAACAAAAAAATTATTTCATGATTCAGTTAATTTATATGCAAGAAAGCAGAAAGACGGTGCTCAAAAAGTGCTGTTAAGTTCTGACTTGAATAACAGTACACAAATTTTATCCTGGACATTAAAAAATGATACTTGAGTATGAATTCTGTATGTTTTATGAGTGTATGTGAACTAAAAAATGTACTGAGTTAATAAAGTTGCACAGACTAACAGCCCTCCAAAAAGAGAAAAGTTTTGGTAAATTTTACAGAGTACTTACAGGACATCTTTTAAGAAGAATAACTAGAGAACAGATTCATTATAAGAGCTTACATTCTCCTTTATATCCACAAGAGGGAGCAAACACTTAACACACCTTTATAGGAATGTCGTTACATACTAATTTTTACACAAGACTTTTAGGGGAGAATAATTGGAAAAATAGTAAGAAAGCAACTACCAAAAAGTAATTAATTGAGTGTCTACCATGTGCCCGGCAATGTCTGGAAATACAGTGGGTAAAAGATATAGCTCCTACTCTCAGGCTTCACAGTATTTCAGGCAACAAAGTATATCTAGAGATTTGTAAGATTCTTTAACAAACACAAACAAATCAAACTTAGCTTTTTAATAGACTGAAAACTATAATTTATAAGTATTCAGTCTGACCAGACACTACAAATGTGATGAAAAAGACTAAACAAATATCAGTAATTTATAGTCTACAACTCTAAGAGGCAAATAACATGGATTATGTAATTTATTATATAAAGAATTCACAGTAGGCCCTAAGATGTAACTTTTTTCCCAAGTGGACTCAAATGATCTAAGCCACTTCATCTTTTTCATTTACCTTAATCGAAATGTAAGCAAATTAACATTGACTTAGGGGAATTTGGATGTGTAGACAACAAAATATTTCAGGACAGGAACATCTTTGAAACGTACTGATGAATAGTAAAATCACAATGCCAAACATTCGAAAAATCTCAATCACAGCCTATTAATAACATTTGAATACAGCTAATTTTATATGACTTAAAGAATGGATTTCAAAAGGGCATGATGAACCAGGCAGGTGACTTCAGGAGAGCTCTTTCAATTAGTTGTATCTACACAGAAGCAAAGCAAAGGGTATGGTCCTTTTCAAGAAGGTAGACTGTGCAGGAAACAATGTGTAGTGAAAAAATGCAAGTCTGAATCAAAGCAGAATTGGCTTCAAATCCAAGCTTTGCCATTTACTAGCCCTGTGATGCTAGGAAAGTTATTAACCTCTCTGAGCCTAAGTATTCTCACTCATACAATGGGAATAATAATAATCTTTCAAGGCTAGTACAAGGATTGATGATACAGTGCCTAAGATAAGAGCTCAAATATTAACTGAAATTTATAGATAAGAAAACAAAAGAAAGCCACATGCTTTACCCAGGATCAGAAAATAGAAAAATAGTGGGCCAGAACTTCTTTATTTCTAGCATGCTCTTTATCTTAAAGTCTATTTAATTTAATATTAATTAATCACACCAGCTTTGTTATGATTAGTATCTACATGGTATAACTTTTTTCTTCCTTTTATTTCCAATCAAGCAGTGTATTTATATGTCAAACATCCCTTTTGTAAGCAACATAGTTCAGTTTTTCTTTTTTATCCAACGTGACAGTCCCTACTTTTGATTATTCTTTTAGTCTATTTATATTTAATGTAATTACTGATATGCCTGAGTTTAAGTCTGCCATCTTTTTTTTGTTTGTAATCTGTCTCAACTGTTTCTCTTCAGTCACTCTTCCCTATCTGAATTATTTAAGGTTGAGCCTATTTGTAGTATTCCATTTTATCTCCTCTATTGATTTTTTAACTATCATTCTTCCATTTATTAGCGGTTGTTCAGGAATTATGGTATGCATTCATAACTTAGTTTACCTTGCGTTAACATTATTACCACATCCCATATAATGTAAGAGAGTCCATTTACTGTTTTCTTTCAGCTGTTGTCATATATATTTTTTGTTAGTCAATTGCTTTTTAAAGAAATTATGAAAACAGAAATATAATTTTTTATATTTACCCACATAATATGCCATTTTCAGTGCTCTTCACTTCTTCCATAGATCCACATTTCCATCTGGTATCATTTCTCTTCAGCCTAAAGAACTTCCATTAGCATTTCTTATAATGTGCAGGAGTGTTGGCAACAAATTCTCTCAGGTTTTATGTTCTAAAAACGTCTTCACTTTCACTTTTGAAGGATAATTTTGCTAGATATAAAATTCTAGTTTGATAATTTTTTTCTTCCAGCACTTAAAGTCATCATTCCATTGACCCCTATATTCCATTGTTTCTGATGAGAAGTTAACTACCATTCTTGTCATTGTTCTCTTCATGGAATGTCTTTTTTTGCCTCTGGATGTTTTTAAGACTTTTCTCTTTATCTCTGGTTTTCAGCAGTTTGGCTATGAAGTGCCTATGTGTGACTTTCTTTGTATTAATCCTACGTGGTGTTCATGGAGCTTCTTGAATCTGTAAATTTATGTCTTGCACCAAGTACGCGCAAAGATACTGAAAAATCTTGCCAAATAAGATCCACACAACCATAAGACATACTTGGGGATTCTTTTTTAATAGGAAGAATGTTAGGAGCACTTCAAAAGATGAGAGAAAACAGAAAAATTAAGAGAATTACAAACCTATTACTTTGCCATCAATTCATGCCAAATTTTAGAACAATTTCTTAAAGAGATGTTGGCCTATAAATCCTTTGAAGGAGAAGAGTGTGATCATTATGAATAAACAATGCCAAAACATTTTTTGATATATAACTCGACTTGCATGTCCAGAATATAACATATACTTCCTAAATCTGGATTTCAATAAAGCAACTGACAAAATTTCTCTTATTTATTCTTAAAGATATAATACAGAAATAAAGATAAAATGCTACCAGTCATATAATATCTTTGCAGTATGAATGTCTTCATCTAATTTCAATTTAATTTATGTCATTTCAATAAACATTGGTAGCCTGACATTTGGCAGGCACCGTTAGATACTAGCAACAGAGAGATCAATATGACACAATTTCAAATCTCAGCACACTCAGAGAGCATTAACAGACTGATGTTCATTACATATGCAAACAACACAAAGCTAAAATAGCTAATATTCTGATGACAAAATCAGGATCCAAAAACTCAATCATATCCTTCTTATCTTACTTCATCTTATTTTAACAAGCTCAAAACTAATTAATTCGGTTCAATTAATACTCAGTGAGAAAACACTATGTGCTAGAAAGTGTGCTAGGCATTAGGAATACTAAAATGAATAAGTTCCAGTTCCTGGCTGTAAGGAACTCACAAATTAGTAAGAAAGACAAGTAAACAAATATTTACAAAGTAATGTGATAGCTGCAATGACAGACGTACACATAAGAATGAGAAACACAGAGGAGGGAGTAAGGAACTGTTAGGGAAGCCTTTATAGGAGACAATGCCTATGCAAAAGTCTAAGGCGTAAATAGATGACTGCGAGGAAGGCAATGGGAGAACTCACAAAGGCAGAGAGACATGAAACGATATAAGTTCAAGAAAATTACAAGCATCAAAGTATCATTATAGAACAAGGTTTCAGGAAAAGTATAGGCTACACAAGATCAAATCACAAAGAGCTTTGTTAGCCATGCCAATGAACTTGACTTTCATCCTACATAAGCAATTGAATATGGAGTTCAAGAGAAGACAGGAATGAGGCTGCTGCTTTGGGAGTCAATAGCACATATATAACGCATACTTAAAACCAAAGAAAAGATGATTATCCAAAGAAACAATATGTGATGGGGTAGAATGGAAAGGAGAAGGGAACAAGGACAGACCCTTAAGAGAAATCTGGAAGCATTCAGAATAAGACACTAGATCAGTGAAAGGCATTTTTAAACTGAGGGAAGACTGGCAAGTTCTTAAACTGGAAATAGGTTGAGAAGAGGGAGCCAGAAGAAAGGGAGACGCAGACGCCAAAGGAAATATAAGGAAAAACTGATGAGGGACAAATTCCCAGGTAAATGATTAACAGCAAGTAGAGGGGACAGAAGTTAATGAAGAGAAATATAAAGTTCTCCACTCAGCTTGAGAAATTCAAATAATTAAATTTAGGATGAGGGAGATATGCCTTCCCTGCTTGTGCAGTATTTTAAGTAACTATTAAATAGGTCTCAAAATTGTAAGGTGACTGCATTAATAGTAATACAATGTGCAAAACTAGAGGGGGAGGCTGTTTTACTCTACTTTAAACCTCTTTTGGAAAACTGTGTTCACTCCCAAGCTCCTCCTTTGAAGTGCGCCATTAATAAGTAAACACATCTAGAAGAAAGCAACCAAGTGATAACAATGGTGGAAAAAACTGGAAAATTAGGGCTCAGATAATAAAAGTTAATGGTAACATAGTTGCCTTCACATAGTGGAGGATGGGGGAAGAAAAACTGTATGTCTAAAGATAATCAATAAGTTACAAGGAGGTAAACTTTTATTAGCTATATTAGCTGCCTTATAAAGTAGTGATCTCCCAATTACATAGTATAATGCCTCACACAGAGCAGTTATTCAATAAATTTTTGTCAAGTCTGTGAAAATATGAATGAAAACATTGTCAGGTAATATATATTTCTCTGTATTCCTCACATCCTCACATCATAATACATGTCAGGTCATTCAATTATCTGTTGAACAAATGAATGTCTGGTACACTCTCAGTACATATTTACAGATTTAAAGCAATAAGAATTAAGGATGCTGTTCATTTATCAAGCACTATCACCAATATCACCAAAACCCCATGATATTCCCATCTCTTTTATCTCACTTATCTGACCACAATACCAATGAGAAGAGAGGTATTGCTGAGTAAATGTTTTGTTGGGCAAGCTCAGAGCATCCTATCTGGGATTACTAAAGCAATGGCGGAAAACCAACCTAGATCCATAACTTTACAGTTTCATACTTTCCCCATGGGTAACAAACAGCAGCTGCAACTATAAGATGTGCCCTGGCAAGCAGGGAGTTCCTTGCAGGTATCTTCGTGAAGCTCTCCTTAAAAACTCGGAAGGACTGCGTAGGGAACCGAATCCTAGGGCCAGCTATGTATGTCACCACTGCCCTTTCATCAAAGGATGACTCTATATCCATGCTAAGTCAGTGTACCTTCAGGATCCATCCCCTGGAAATGCCAAGGTTCTGCTATAATCTCACACACACACACACACACACAAAATATGCACTGATTTAAAAAAGAAAGAAAGAAAAGAAAAATCATTTAGTAGACATGCCAGGAAAGGATGTGGTTGTTTCTTAGCATATTAATATTTTTATCTTGATAAATTACTCCTGAACTATAGGTAGGATTTATGATCTAACAAAATCTTTAATCTTAACAATAAAAATATACTTCATTTTGGCATAATCCACACTTTAACTTTACATACTCTCCATGCATATATAAGTGGGAAGAGTAATAACTTATGCAGTATTTCTCAGTTCTTAAAGCCATATTAAACATTATCATCACATGCTGTTCTATTGGGACAATAAAGGCAGAATAAAAAGTAAAAAAAACCATTGCAAAAACAGACTTTACGAATACACACAGAAAATGACACATCATCTCACTGGCCTTTTCTTTTTGCTTAACAGGTCTTTTGCATCCTTTTAGGTTTCTGATTTTGCTTAAATATTGGTTAAAAGAAGGAAAAAGCTGTTAGTACCCCTTTGACAAAATAACACCTGTCTTCACTTATTCAAATTTAACACTTAAGTTAATTCCTTAGAAGCTTCTACCTGTTATCTTGGTTAGACAATTGACTAGTTTTAGGAAACCTTTATTCCAAGAGTACGGCTAAGGTTTTTACAAATAAAATTTAACTAGTAAACTACTTTAAATTTTGCAGGGACAATAAATATAGGCAAAAATTTACCAACTATTTTGGTAAAATGCTATGATTACATAGCATTACTATGACTGCTGTGTTATTACTTCCCTGTAATAGTCTCATCACCACCTCTCTAATCCTATAGTCCATTAGAACATGAAGATACTACACGAAAGCTTACAATCACCCCAAAGTCATTTTTATTTTGGCAGAACATCTTTTTTACTACTTATTACAGAAAATTTCAAGCATATACAAGAGTAGAGACAATAGAAAAATGAACATAGCATCCTCAACAATTACCAAGTCAAAGCCAATCTTATTTCACTCCCCATCAACCTCACCCCTAAACCCCTCCCAGACTGTTCTGAAGTAAATTCCGGACATCATAAATATTTCAGTATATATCTCTAAAGGATAAGAATTCTTTTTTCAATATAACCCAATACATTATCACAGTTAAAAACATAACTATTTAATTATATCAAATATCCAGTCAGCTTTGGCAAAATACTTTTTTACATTATTTAAAGTATTTACAAAATACTTTACTACCTTATTCCAAATTAATCACTAAGTAATGTTTTCCTGTTCTAAAATACAACATAGTTTAAAACAAAGTTCATGTGTATCAACTTGGGGTGAGCTTGCCTTAGCTGGAATCAATTCTATTACTTTTGCCAGAATATCATTCCTTTTGTTTCAAGTCCCACAACTAGGACCTTAGGAAAAATCTAGGGACACCAGAAAAACTTCGTTCTTTCTTTTTGTTTTCCACAAAGCTACAATAGGATGAAGGAATCAAAAAATACCTAACAGCATTTTAAAAGGCAACCTTGTAAAGTGCAATACTTACTAATTTTTTCCACTACTGCAGTCATAATGATAGAGGAAAGGAAACACGTTCCGCCATTGGAGGAGGGGAGGAGATGATCCAAAGAAAAGCAAGCCACATCCTTACAATTTCTTTGAAATTGAATTTTCTATTTAACATTCATGCAAATTTTATATACTTCATAATTGTTTTTAACTTTAAAAAACCACATATTTCTTTTTAAGTTACTCCAGTAAATGGTGCTACAAGAAGACATACATATTTCTTCTCTAGCTTTCAGTACTCCCTAGCACACCCATTTGAGAAGTGTGGATACATAAGATCAGAGACTTGACTTTGGAGTAGAGCACACATGAGTTGCAAACCCAGCCCTGCTACGACTACCTGTCATTAGATAATTACTTAACCTCTTTACACCTCCAATTTTCATCTTTAAAATGCGAATAAGAAGAATGGCTATCAGATCAGATGGTATATATCCATTAGGTTAGATAACGCAAATAAAACACTTATCACAGAAGCCAGCAGAAAGTAATGCTCAGTAAACATTAGTAGTACTAGTTATAATTACCATCTCCAAAATCAATCTGTAAAATGAAGGATTACTCACCTTACAGGGGGGTAGGAACTATGAAGGATCTAATATTTCACTCTATTTACTTGCAAGCTAATAATTTAACTTGTTACAATTTCATGGACGCTGGACGAAGACACACGACTCCCAGGTCAAGGAGAAAGTACTTTATTATTCACAGCAATAGCAGTAACCAGAGTATAGCATTTTTTTTTGCACCAGTTCCCAAGTCCCATTTCCCACAGGGTAATACAGAGTGGGCCAGATGACATCTACACACACAGTGGATTACATTACATGAGAGGAACCCTGAGCTTAGGGAACTTGAATCTTTTATAATGGACAGTAAGCATGCCTACCCTTTGCTTTGGAGGGAGAAAGAATCTTTATCTTATCTTTCAGGCTGTAAGCAAACTCGCCCTCTGGTCTGGAAGGAGACATTATCTAGGCTGGTCACAATACAAGGCCTTTGAAAAGACAGTCTGGAACAATCAGTGCCTCTATTCATAAGATGTGCAGAAATATAAGACACAAAGAGAATTATCTCCCAACATATCCACCCCTCACTTCTAACTATCCCAGTTGTTGACAGTTTCTCAGGAGTATGTCACTCCAAAGGCCACTCTGATTAATCTAACAGACGCTGGGACTAAATCCATTCAATTTGTCTCAAACAGCATTTAATTAAGGCAGCTATCAACAGGCAGCAGGATGAGGCTAACCTTCAGCATTGATTTCAACCATATTTCTCAGGGTTCAACACCCAAATAAGATAAAGAAATTCCACCAGTCATCGAGGTCTACTTCAGAAAGTCTGGTGGCTTTCTCCCTAAATTTCTGTATTAACCTTTCTACTTGGCCCAAGGCAATAATCCAAGAACAACAGGATGTATTAACACTTAAACAGACTCTGCCTTGGCCCACAAGGAAAAAGTCCAAAGCAATTTATCATCCATAACAACTCTGGTCAGTGAGTTGAGGTTGACCTGAATGCTTTCCAGGGCCAAGGTGTATCATTGATCACTTAAGCTAAAATGTCAGGAATAAATTTCGAACCACCTATTCTAACTGAATGACTTCCCTCACGGAGATAACGGTCCACAGGGTGCACATAAATAACAAATCAGTCATCAGTCTGGGAAGCTTCCCTAAGAAACCAAGGATAGCCTCATTTTGGAGACATCTTGACAGTCATCTGAGGGCTACAAGATCTACTGGTGGTGTTTCCTTAAACACTGAAAGGTGCAAGAGGTAGGCAAGGTAATGACTGGCTTCCACATAAGAAAAACAATCCTAAGGGCAGAGATAGTGCACCTAGAAAGAGAGGATTGTTTACAATTGTTGGGTCCTTCCAAGTGGGACCAACAGCAGTCTAGAAGACACTGTCAACCTGTGTCCCAACATGGCCTCCCAGCCAAGTGGTAGGCCTTAGGGTTTTCAGTCCATTTCAAATAATTGAGTCTAGTCCTTGTTTTTGAAAGGACTGAAGAGGACTGTCAGTCCAAACTGTTCCATTTGTCCAGGCCACCAGTAATCTTCCCCACAGAATCTCTGCATGAAGGGTATGGGATGGGGGTGGAGTAGACATCAGGAGGCACTGACTGGTGTTTTGCAAGGAAGGTACAGGAGCTGAGGCCAACCCCTGCTGTTTCCAATAGACTTCTGAGTAAGGTTAAGGGGAAGGAGAATCAAATGGCAATCATAGCTATCTAATGGAGCATGGCAGACCCAGCAGTCAATTAAATTTAATGTGACTGCAACAGTTTAGAAGAGCTACAGCAGGGTGTTTTCCTCCATGAGGAACGCTTCAAGTGTGGTTCCAAAAGACAAAGAACATTAATGTCTTTCCCTTCCCCAAAACTTCTGGGGTTTAAGGTGTTCCCTCCTCAGGTGTCAAGATTGTTGTTTTCCGTGCACTGCCATGACATCAATATGTCCCATTCCAGCAGCTATGACTTCATCTTTTTTCCAATCATCTCCTACTCACAATCAGGCCTTTCATCTGGAAATGTCAGGTGCAATAGGGTCAAGGGAATTTTTTTCATTTTTTAAAGATTGGCACCTGAGCTAACAACGGTTACGAATCTTCTTTTTTTTTTTTCCTTCTCCCCAAATACTCCCAGCACATAGTTGTATACTCTAGTTGTGAGCGCCTCTGGTTGTGCTATGTGGGACGCCGCCTCAGCATGGCTTGATGAGTGGTGCCATGTCCACGCCCAGGGTCCAAACCAGTGAAACCCTGGACCACCAAAGTGGAGCACATGGACTTAACCACTCGGCCATGGGGGCATTCACCCCAAGAGAATTTTTATAAAACCTACAGAAACCCATTTATGGTCCCCACTGACCCACATGGGCCACTGCAGGGGGACTCACTAAGCAGCATACTCAATTAAGTGGTCATTATCCTTCTGATCTAGGACCATTTCAACCCAACAAGAGAATCCAGGTGGCTGAACCAGAATTAAGTTCGAATCCCTTAGGCCACCTTTCGGCAAGTCACCACATAGAAGGTACACCAACAGGCCTGGGTTGCTGCTAGGAGAAAAAAAGATACATCATGCCTAGAAATGGTCATGGTAGAAACCTGAATTTTCAAAACAGGGCTGTATAAGGGCTATATCCCACCCCTTCCATCCTGATCATTACCCAGGAAACGACCTAGATGAGATGATCCCTTTCTGGGGATAGCCACATTCAGTGACCAAACTTACTAAGGAGGAAGCTGTTCCAACATTCAACATTCATCCATATACCAGATGCCTGTGGACGGTAGAAAGCATGGAAGGTCCCTCAGATATCCTGACTATCAGCTTACTGTTGAGTGGCCTCTGCGATAAAAAGTGTACCACCATCAGACTGCAAATGCTCCAGAGAGCCCAAAAGCATAATACAGATTAGTTTCAAGGGCTACAGTGGTGTGGCCAGTCAGCTAATTGGACTGAAACAGTAACACCATAACCAGAAAACATGTCAACAGCAATAAGGCACCACTGATACCTCAGAGAGAGAGGTCAAAGGTCTAATGTATTCAATCTGCCAACCAAGCAGGAGCTGCATCCCATGCAACGTGGCTTCTCTCACTGTGTGACAAACAGGTCAACTTTTGGCAGGAGTCACAAGTCTGCATGCAGTGGTACCTTCCACATCATAAACATAGAGTCCTTTACTTTGCATTCAGTTTATGATAGCTGATGCGCTGTCACATCTTATATGATGATGGATCCAGGCAACAATGCTGGTGCTAGGCAGTGCAGGCTCTATCAGAAGCTTGATTCCAGTGGGTTTCATGAGAGAACAGGCCCTTAATGTGAGCATCTACATGAGTGATCCAGACAGTTTGATCAGCAGCTATAATTTGTTTCCATAGTTCACAGCTTCAAAGAGAACTGCTCTTTAATCTGCCAGTCTATAGTTTCCAAGTGGCAGACCAAATAGCTAGGCCATTGGCAACAGGCCAAGGGTCAGTAGAAATACAAGTTTCATGAAAAAGAATTCTGGCAAGAGCTATAAGAAGAGTCTTGAGTTCTGTCCACTGAACAGAGCAATCACATCCATTATTAGTCTGCATAGCTGGTGCAAGGCTGAACAGCCCCAGAAGAAGAGTGGAAACAATCAGTTTCAGCTTAGCTGAACCACTGGTGAACCAAGCCCAAGTTAGGAAAACCTCTACGAATTGAGGACCTCAGTGAGTCAGTAGTTTTGCTTCAGACACTGAAGTGGGGAATAACGCTTCCTCCAAAGGAGGGGCTGAGCCCTAAGACATTATGTACTCCCATGATCTTATCTCCCAGACAAACCAGTGAAAGTTCTAACAGCTTTGCAAATTTGTCTCCTCTCACACTCAAGTGCAGGTGCACACACATGTGTAAATGTTGTCTCAAAGGAGGCAGAACCTTCTGCCCAGCCAGGACAAATCTTAGTACTTGTCGTTCATTGGGGAGTCTGAACCTGAGTCTGACTGGCAAACTGGTAAAAAAAAATTCCCTCTACCAGAAAGGAAATTTGAGGGTTGTTGAGACTTAGCAACACCCAGAGGAATGTTCAGGCAGCTGTCTTTGAACCTACTTCCTCATACTCAGTCTACAACCACCTCCCTAATTCCTCCTTATTAACAGGCAATAAAGTAGAGAATCACTTAACAATTTGGTAAACATGTTCCAGTTGCTACCAATTTCCATGAACTTCCCTCAAATTCTGTTACCCAGCCCATGAGGCCCTCACCCTTCCTCTTCCAGCAAGCCATGTGTCTGTCAACATCCCATCCTTGTTGCCAAAACTGTTAAGAGCAGTGAAGGATCTGAGATTTTATCCTACTTGCAAGCTGACAAGTTAGCCTGCCAGTTTCATGCGTGCTGGCAGAAAACCGAGACTCCTGGGTTGGAGACAATGAACATTATGACTCATAGTAATATCAGTAGTCAGAATATTAGCATTTCCTTACGCAGTTCCCCAGTCCCATTTTCCACAGGGTGATGCAAAGTAGGCCAAGTGACACCTGCGCAGGCAGTGGATTGTGTTCCAGAAGAGGAAGGAGCCTAGAGAACCTAAATCTATTCAAATGGATACTATGCATGCCTGCCCTTTGCTCGGGATAGAGACACTATCTCTGTCTTCCAAGGCTGCTCACTATAAAAGCATCCTTGAAAAGATAGTCAAAAACCAAAGCAGTCAGTGCCTCTGCTCACAAGACACACAGAAACCATGGAGAACTCTATCACTGGATATACAGGTCACTGTAAAACTTAGATGTTAAGAGCGTAGCACAGTACCTGGCACATACAAAGCAATCAAAGGACAGATGCTAATGTTATTATTCCCCACCATTAAACCTAAAATAAGAATGCTCAATTGTGTCTCCACCTCACTTTAACTAGATGCCAAAGAATACAACTAAAACTGACTTTAAAAGAAACAAGTCCAACCACTACTTTTCCCTTGGGAGAAAGGGGGCGGGGGGAGGGGGGGGGAGCCAGGAGGGCACAAGAGACAAAGCTTTCCTCTCACTAACACTCTTCTATTACAGCTCGATCATTAAAGAATCCCAGGAACCAGGGTGAACTGCAGAGACAAAAAAAACCAGGTGACTGGAACCTAATTTTAAAGCCATTAAGGTGCACATAGCCTGCAAATCTTTGTGCTTTTCTTTACCACAACTTGACATCTCATTCTTTCTATCTCAATTATTCCTCTATAACCACAAATAAGTATAAAGGTAGGTGCAATTACCCTATTATTTTTGCCAGACTGCTTCTGGAAGTTATCTCAAACTCACCCTAAAATCAATGACTCGGCCCCATACCCAAGTGGTTGGGTTCATGCGCTCCACTTCAGCAGCCCAGGGTTTTGCTGGTTTGGATCCTGGGCACAGACATGGCACCGCTCATCAAGCCATGCTGAGGCGGCATCCCACATGCCAAAACTAGAAGGACCCACAACTAAAAATATACAACTATGTACCGGGGGGCTTTGGGGAGAAAAAGGAAAAATAAAATCTTTAAAAAAAAAAATCTATGACTAATGATTTAACATGGCAAACAATTTTGATTTGAAATTAAAACTTCTGCCTTAAAAAACAGTGAGAGTGAAACTATAAAAGGAAGAGTGATTGACGCATAGCAATTCAGTAATAGCCTTCAAATTTTACGAAGTTCTGGGCCTTGGAGGGGAGAAAGAATTATTCCTCTACCCTCTAGGTCCTTCTGACTGGTCTAAGAATTAAACTGACATGAGACAGACTAACAGGAAAAAAATAAAACAATGTTTCCAAGAAGCTAGCTTCACCAATATTTTCTCCTGCTAATCTAAATTTAGAAAAGGAAAAAAACTCACCACTCACTTCCATTGGACCCTGCACACAGAGATCCAGGAGACCTACGTGGTAAGAACTCTTACCTCCTGCCGGCTCTTGTCAGGGATCCAGGATCTCTTAGCTGCAGTAGTCCAGGGGTGAGCAGGGTCCAGCCAGTAAAGTTTTATCCCATCCTCATCGCCAGACTGTAGGGAAAGAAAAACTATTCTCTACCCTCCAAGTCCTTCTGGCCGGTCTAAGAATTAAATTGACATGAGACAAAATAACAGAAGAAAATCAAACAAAGTTTAATAACATGTATACAGGGGAGAAACCCAGGAAAACTGAGTAACTCGACAAAATGGCCAAAGCCACCACCTTAAATATCATCTTCAGCTAAAGACAAAGGAGGAGTTTGGGGGTAATGGTTTGGGACTTCAAAGGGCAGGAAGGCAATTCACATGGAGATGGAAAAGCAAACGTCTGATAAACAAATGTTTGCTGGGCCATCTACAGACGTTGTGACCAGAGAGAGAACTTTGATAAAAACAGGCTTAGCAAGGATCCTCCCAGTCTACCATAGTTATCTATGGTCATGGCCTGTCCTGGGAGACAGGCCTTTTATCTTAAATTCTTTCAGGCAGTTAGAGGAAAGGTCAAAGTTTCTTTCAGAGTCTTTGCCCTTAAAAATAATCAAGCCAAAGAGACATATTTTGGGGTGGCAAATTCTGATCCCCCAGAGGCTCAAGTCCTATATTTTGCCACATTACCTTACTGAGTGCTCCATAAAAGCTAAACCAGAGGGGAAGTGTTGTGCACTTCTCTACAGATGGGTCACTTTGAGGTTATAACCCTCATTTCAATAAAATACTCCAATTTTTATTCTCTCAATAATAGATTTTAATATTCAAAATCCTATGTCAGCAAATGGTAGATGCTTGAAAAATACATTAAAATTTACAATTTTATTCTACTTATTTGTACCATAACAGCCAATACTCATAATATTCCTTCAAAAAATATTCACTGAGCACCTCTTACTAGATACTATAGGAACAGATGGTTAAGACACAGGCAGTTGTTCACTCAAATTGCTGATAGGTGAAAGAAACATGTAAAGTGATTACTGACAATCTGACATAAGACTTGAAGAGAAACATGTAAAAGATATATAAGAAGAAATGATTAACTCTAACTGGGCACAGAGTACTGAAATTATAAGCAAAAGGTGGGCTTCAGGTTTTGGAAGATAAATGAAGTTTTCCAAAGGGACACGAAAAATAAGAGTTCAAAGGCACAGTCATGAAACAGCACATTCTACTGAACATCATGTCTATACTCATATACTCAATCTTCCTAAGTCATACAAATGTTAACAGTACTTAAGATCACAAAATCAAAGAACCACTGGAATGGATGTAACTTCAAAAGTCATCTAGATCAACTGTTCTCCAGTGCAGTCCTTGGATCAGCATCATTAGCATAACCTGGGAACCTAGTAGAAAGGCAAACTTGCAGACCCCACACAAGATCCACTGAATCGGAAACTCTGGGGTGGGATCCAGCAACCTGTGGTTCAACAAGCCCTCCAGGTTTTTTTGTTGTTTTTTTTTTTTCTTTTTGGCTGAAGAAGATGTGCCTTGAGCTAACATCCATGCCAACCTTCTTCTATTTTTTAGTATGTGGGTCACCAGCACAGCATGGCCACTAACAGAGCGGTTAGGTGTGCACCTGAGAACCAAACCCGGGCCAGTGAAGCAGAGCACTCTGAACTTAACCACTAGGCAACCCTCCAGATTATTCTTATGCAAGCTAAAGTCTGAGATCCATTGATTGATTGATTTTTTTTTAAAGATTAACACCTGAGCTAAAACTTTGCCAATCTTTTTTTTTTTTTCTGCTTCTTCTCCCCAAATCCCCTCAGTAGGTAGTTGTATATTCTAGTTGTGGGTCATCCTAGTTGTGGCATGTGGGACGCCGCCTCAACATGGCCTGACGAGCGGTGCCATGTCTGCGCCCAGGATCCGAATCAGTAAAACCCAGGCAGCCAAAGCGGAGCACACAAACTTAACCACTTGGCCACGGGGCCAGCCCCTGAGATCCATTGATTTAGATCAGGGTTTTTCAGCACTCTTGACATTTTGGGGTGGATAATTCTTCATTATAGGGGGATATCTTGGGCATTATAGAACGGTTAGCAGCATCCCTGGCCTGAACCAACTAAATGCCAGTAGCACCCCCCTGTTGTGTGAGCCAAAAATGTCTCTAGACATTGCCTAATGTCCCCCGGAGAACAGAAATCACCCACAAGTGAAAACCACTGATCTAGATCAGGGATCAGCAAACCTCCCTGTAAGGGGCAGAGTAAACACTTTAGGCTTTGCAGGCCATGCAATCAACTACTCAATTCTGCTATTGAGGGCAAAAATGGCCAGAGACAATATGTAAATAAATATGCATGACTGTCTTCCAATAAGCCTTTATTGACAAAAACAGACAGTAGTTTGGCTCTCAGGATGTAGTTTGCAGAACCCTAGTCTAGATCAATTACCTAAATTATAACTGAATGTACTCAACCCCATTGCTGCCAAGTGATTATCCAGACTCTGAATACCTTATCTAGCCCAGTCTTCTGTTTTCAGATAGATATGGCTCTAGGGAGATCTGCATTTATAGACTGAAAAACTGAAACCCAGAAAGGATAAAATGACTTGCTCTGAGAACCACAGGGAAAACAAAAAAAAAAACAGAGCTCTAGTCTGCCTAAGCGCAATGCTCTAACAACTGCCTCCTATGGAGGTGTAATCATATAATGCTACCTGTGAGGCATCCAAATGTTTTAGCACTTTGCAGTTACTAAAATCTAGAAAGAAAAGTACTGGATTCACTGGGGGCAGGGAGGAATAACTATATCTTAAAGGCCCAGATAGTAGATATTTTAGGCCTGTGGTCCATAAAGTCTCTGTCTCAACTACTCACCTCTGTCACTGCAGCAAGAAAGCAATCACAGACAACAGGTAAATGAATGGGTGTGGCTGCGTTCCAACAAATCTTTATGTGCAAAACAGGCAGCCAGCTTCCAGGCTACAGTTTCCTGACCCTTGACCTACAGAATCCATAAAACGTCTGGGAATCAGGCATCAACCCCACCACACTCAACGAAGCTAAACACTTTTCATGAGCTTAGAAGCATGGCACTAGACTAGGGTGAATGGTAGACTAGGAATGACCAGACAAAGTGCCAGCCATCACCACCACTACCTACCCCCCAACTTCCTTCTTTCTAGCATGTCTGCTATACACTAGGCACTGTTCATTTATTTTATGTGTAAGTTTTATCATTTGGAGAAATTTCTGAATGATGGGTCTTGTTTTCCTCTAGAATTCCAGCTATCTGACAAAACAAGCTAAAAAATGAACATTCTTACGTGTACCTGGACAAAATCTTTGTTTCAAACCAACTCACGACCTTAGACAAGTCACTTCCTTTTTCTGGGTCTCAATTTCCATAAAAGGAAAAATGAGAAGCTGGAAATAGATGACCTCTGAAGTCCCCTGCAGAGAACAAGTATGTACCTTAAAATTGTCAAAAATGAAAATAACAGCTAAAATTTATTGAACACTTTCTATGTTAGAAACCTCTTCTAATCACTTTACATGCATTAACTCATTTTTCATATGGGGAAACTGAGGCAAAGAGCTGTGAAGTGAATGGCCAAAGATCACAAGATGAATGAATGGCAGAACTGTAATTTAAATCCAAGTGATCTGAGCTCAAAGTCCACGCACTTAACCACTCACTACTAAAGTTTATTCCACGTGCCAAAACTTTATTTTCCCAATGACCAACAATCCAAACACTAAAACAACCTGATCTGTCCCTCTAATAAATAAAGAGGATAGTGGAAAAAGGAAAGAAAGGGTGTTAACAAAATTACTTTCAGCCACAGTATTCAATCTCCCACCCAAGAAACAAACACGATATTTTATGGGTATTTAGTTTGGTCCCTCACAACATCACAAAGGATACCTATCCATTTGGATCTATACCATTTCTACCCCCGGGGTCTGGCATCTTCTCTTGTAGAAGATCTCTCTTCGTGTCAAATCAGGAAGAAAAAAAGAAGAGGAGGAGGAGGGATTCACAGCCTCATTTAGAAGGAAAAAGTGTTACGAAGGGGCGGAAACTACTTACAAGTAACTTACCAGTAGTGTATGGAAGAGTCCCTGCTTCACAGAGGAGTTGATAGGCAAATGGAAACTTAAAAGTCCCATAGTGATAATTCAATATATATGAAAATGTATAAAGCAATTTAGGCAGCAAAGGTATTACTAGCTGGAAAGACCAGGAGTAAAAAACAAAAGCACAATTGTGTTGTCTGGGAAACATAACTGGAAGTAACCTCAAAATCAATGCCAAATTAGAGAAGAAATAAAAGGACTCAATCTGTGGCCACTGGAACTAGGTTCAGAAAGAATACTTTTTTAGCAAGGTAGATAAGGTTTTGTTTCTGAAAAAGTCTGAAGGAAAATATTACTACTAGTGAGGGCTGTTCCTTTTTTTTCTTCACTTGAATAGAACTATGATCTATGTCTCTATATTATCAGTAACAGAGAGATAAAAATAGAAAAATATGAGACCAACAAGTGAGACTAATCTAAAATGGTTACACCACCTTTTTTGTTCCCAAAGAAAGATTATGTTATAAAAATGTATCTTAGAGGAAAAAGACTTTGGTACGACAATAATTGAAAGGTTAAGGGAGAGAGAAGACTCAATTTTCGTTCATCTAGACCCAAAGTAAAAGACAACTAATATTACTGAAATCATTTGATAGCAACTGCAATTCTGTTTGGATAACTATTTTTACATTTGTAAGCAAACCAAATATGATCTCAAAAGTGTCTTTGATCAAATGATTTTTGCTCTTCACCTCAACCTGAAAAAAAAGAGTTAAAGAATTCTACAATTAAAAAAAGAACAAGATTTGGAACTTTCACCTGAATGCATCTCTTTGTTATAAAAAGACATTAAGAAAGAAAAAGAATTCTCATGATTCATCAATGCCTGCCTGTTTTTTATACCCAGGAAATTCCTTTACACCCCCTCCTGGCTCGGGCCAGCCAGAACTGTAGGTGTACTACTCTACTCATTCCTCTACCAGTAACATGCTATGCTAACACTATGTACATTTAAAGCTGATTTTTGTTGGACTATTCCAAATTCTACACTCATTTGCTGAGAGCTGAATTTGCAAATAGTTTATTAAACAGGATGCTGTCATTCTCTCCCTTCAAAATTTTGGTAGTGCAGCAACTACGGAAAACAGTACGGCAGTCCTCAAAAAATGAAAAATAAAAATTTCATGTGATCCAGTAATCCCACTTCTGGGTATATACCCAAAAGAATTGAAAGCAGGGACTCTTAACAGGTATTTGTACACTCATGTTCATAGCAGCATTAAGGATTCACAATAGCCAAAACAGGGAAAAAAGTGTCCATCAACAGAGGAATGGATAAACAAAACGTGTTATATACATAGTAAAATGGAATATTATTCAGCCTTAAAAATGAAGGAAAATCTGACACATGCTATAACATGGATGAATATTGGGGACATTATGCTAAGTGAAATCAGCCCATCACAAACAGATAAAGACCATATGATTCCACTCATATGAGGCACCTAGAATATTCATCTTCATAGACGGAAAGTAGAATGGTGGTTGCCAGGGGCTATGGAGAGGGAAGAATGGGAAGTTATTGTTTACTGGGCAGAGAGTTAAAGTTTCGCAAGATAAAGAATTCTGGAGATGGATGGTGGTGATAGCTAAAGAACAATGTGAAGGTACTTAATGCCACTGAACTGGACACTTAAAAAACAGTTAAGACAGCAAACTTTACGTTGTGTGTATTTCACCACAATTTAAAAATTTTTTTAATTGAGAGCTGCTTTTATTTGAGGGAAAAATCTTTTAGAAGACCATTTGGAATATATTTGCTTGTAATGAGCTCACTCATCTACAAAGTCCCCAACCCATCCCATTAAGTCTGAGCTGTAATCTTCCATCCACTACTTATCCAGTTATAAGAAACCAGGTAATTTATTTTTAAAATTATACTTCAAGACTTGGTATGTGAATACTTGGACGATACTGGTTTCTTTTACAACTGTGTAAGTCACTTTCCCGACCCAAAAGTGAACATAGCAAAATAATATTCTATTTACCTCATATGATAGTTATCCACTCCTCCACTGATTTCAACAGAAGTCTTTTCTCAATATATTGAGTTGAAATAGTTAAAGAGAACACAAAAATCCTTCCCAAAACCTTTTCCATACTTAGACGTTGTATTTATAAGAAACTATTATCTAGCAATTATCAAAATCTGAAACTTATTTATTTTTAAAATCTAATCACATTTAAAAATCACGTCCCTTTCTACAAAGGCAGCACTGAGCTCTCAAAAATATTATTAATTTTCACAATCATATGAAGTAAATAGACTATAGTGTCACTATATTCATTTTTGGTTGGGGAAGCTGATTTGCCCAGTTATAGATGAAACCAGTATCATCCAAGTATTTACATTCCAAGTCTTGAGCTGCAATCTTTAACATACATTACCTGGTTTCTGATAACTAGATAAATGCTTATTTTTAATCGTATAAAAATTTTGCATAATATTAAAAAATAGGAAGAATAATCAATTTTAAAATTAAGTCCACAAAAGCAAACGGATCTGGCATCATCATTTGTAAGAGGAATACAAGGTTTCTAAACACACAAAAGGCTAATGCGCTTAACATGTGCATAGTTTTTTAAATAATTTTATTCTACCAATACTGTCCTCTTACCTACGTGACAATATGAAATTAACTCTCACCATTTGGCAAACAACTGTTCATTGCATTGCTATTGGTTTGAAGAGAAAAACTTATTAGAATATACTAATACGATCAAAATAAAAGCCCAAATGCTTGTCAAAAAATCTTACTTTGCCTCCGAGTACAAGAATCCTAAATTTCCTGTCCTTGGCCAATATAAGGTTCACAGTAAGCATAATGTCACAAAAAATAAGACAGCAAGCAGATACAAGTTATTAGAGGAAGTAAAAAGTTTAGTGAAATCAAAACAAAGTTATAATTACCTTAAAGCTTTTAATGAACTAAACTACACCTTTTGTTATTGTCTAAAGCCATTCCTATCAGAACATAACAATTTTATAACAGGATAAAACTATTCCTAGAAATATAGAGCTCTTTTTCACACAAGTGAATTTCACATTAGATAAAAGATTGAAGTGGAGAATGAAAAAGAAGAACGATTTAAGACAGACAAAAAATCTCATGCCAATCTTAATCCTACAAAACACCAAAATCTTGTGGTCAACTTTTATTTTCATAACCCTTCTTCTTGTCTGAGTTGGGAATTACAGTATAATCAAATTCAGATATATGCATATTCGTAATATATCAGATACCACTGGGTAACCAGAAGATCAAACTCTGGAAATGGCCAGCAGAATATTAAGTTGTAAAAATAAGGAACTTAAAAAATCAGAGAGAGAAGAAAAGCCCAACAAAGTCTCAGTAAGGAGAGACCCTCATGGAACGACCCAAAACTCCTGACCCAAAACACCCATACTTAATAGCCCCACACTTAATACCCCCAAATACTACACATTCCCCGTGTAATACACGAAACACTACACAGTAAGGAAAAATACTGCCTACTATGCTAGATCTAGTGCAACGGTGACTGTTAAAAAAGAGGGAAAAGTCTGCCTATACATAACATAGCTTCTAAGTTAATGCCAAAATGAATGGTTAAAAATATATCACTACAATATCTTCTTTCCCAAACATCAAAAGGCAAAAGCGGTGTTCACAAGGAATTAGTTCTAACTTCAAGTCTTCATGATTCATACAGCTCCACTTTCAAGACACTTGTATGCTAGTCTCACTACAGTTGGGTTCAGTAAGGGAATAACCTTTGCTTATCCTTTAAATTATTCCTGGAGAAGGACATCAACCACACAATTCAAATCTGTAGGGGAGAGGAATCCGCAAATTTGAATTGGTAATTTGTCAAGCTGCAATTTGTCAATTCTCTGCAAAGATACTTTGGTATATATATATATACACAAACTATTTACCTCCTCCTCATCTTCCTACCCTCCAAAGATTCCAATAAAGCATGAAACTCTCAAACGTTTATTTCTTCTTGAAAACGACCACAATGCCCCGCTACCCTCACCACCTCCTCATCATCCTGTTTTACTCTCCCCTTAACACAATACACCACACCCACACCACTACACGCTCGATACCCACACTGCATAGAGCACACGCTCTCCTCATGGAACGACCCAAAACTCCTGACCCAAAACACCCATACTTAATAGCCCCACACGTAATACTCCCAAATTCTACACATTCCCCATATAATACAAGAAACACTACACAGTCCACACACACAATAACCCCAATAGCAAAACACCCTTCACCCTAAAAATCCCATTCAAGCCGTGCCTAACACAGACTACACACACTCAACATAGCATATGAATTACACGTTCCCCCATGGCTCACAACGCGCGCGTGCGCGCACATACATACACACACACACATACACACACACACCACACGCGCGCCCGCGCGCGCGCGCCCACGCGCACACACCCCAAGCCACGTACCGTATAAAAGCCCAAACCACACACCACGGCAGTGCTCAAACGCACGCTGGGGAGAGACCACCCTTCTGGCACCGGGAACCCACGAGGTCGGAGGTGGGAGGGGAAGAGGGCCAGATACTTCACCTGAAAATCCGCCAGGATCATCTCCCGGTCCATGTTGGACGCCATGGCGGCCGCCGAGTTCCGCGGCTCCGGGAGCGAAGCGCGCACCTGGGAGGGAGGCGGCGCCTCCTGCGGCCGTCGCCGCCGCCGCCGCCGCCGCCGGGCGCCGAGGGGCTGGCGGGCGAGC